>NW_025970349.1:0-8762 GCF_021869965.1 Rhincodon typus | reverse complement strand
TATATGTTTTGTGATTCCAGTTTCACACATGCAGAATGTCAGGGTTGAATACTGTTGGACCCCTAACTGTGTTGTCTAACGAAATATTCTGCAGAGTTACAGGAGCAGTCACTGGAAAACGATAACTGAATAGTTTCATATAAAAGTTATGGCATTAGCACCTCTCAGGTATCAGAGAACTGTGATATCATATTGCCACTTAGTTTCATTATTTCAGTTTTCTGTGTATTGACATCACTTTGGCTAGAACAAAAAATATTCACCAAACTGGCTGATGGTCCCTTGCAATAACTTTGCGATTCAAAAAACAAATTTAAAATCTTGGGCCGCAGTTAAGCATCTGGATTATGCAGCTGTGAAGCTTTGCACTTAATTCTTGCATAGAGGTCAGCACGATCAAATTTTTTGAAAATAAAACATGGTTGCAGTTGACCTTGTGAAGTCTGTTGCATTTCTCATCCAAGTTTTTCTGCACTATAAACCACTATACACTATGGTCACTGCTAATAAAGATAGATTTAAAGAGTTTGGAATCCTTGGCATATGATTTTATCTGGAGAGTTGCATCAGTGTGCTGTGACGGTTAAGTATGTACTCTCACAATTATTTTATTATGCTTTAGCTAGACTGCTGTTGTGTATGTCTTATATTGGAAGCCCAGATTTCTATTCACCAGTGAGTTTATGCTCCAGAGTACTATTAAGTCCCTAATGCAAACTTACATCATTTGTATTTTTGCTTTGCAGTAATGCTATAGTTCAAAGGGTGAAGGAAGATTTATGATTAAATAACATCTTGCATTGTCTGAGGATGACACTTTTGCGTCACATTAGATGAATGATTTTTGAAGTATCATCAGAGCTGTGGTAACAATACATCATTAGATAATGATAATTGTAAAGCAAATTCATTGCAGATTACATTATCGATAGTGCGCAAATTCCTGGGCTCAACTCTGTAAAATGCAGAGGATTGTGTCATCAATCAGCTGAAGGCCATTTAAAGAAAAATTTTTATTTAATGCATTGCTACCATTTTGAGGGGACATGTAGTTCTGTGGAGTCGTATTTATGGTAAAAATGATTGAGTGGGTTTATAGTCGATAGACCTCAATTAGGGTCAGTAACTGTTGAATAGACAAAACTTTGCAACAATGGTAATTAGGACTAAGAAGCAAAATAGCTTTTTGATTATGCTAAGAAGCTAATAAACCTGTAAGAGTACAGAATGGTGCAAGTAATTGAAAACCTTTAGGCACAATTCACTAGTGTCTAGCATGGGAGGATGGCACTAGTTTATTTTATTAGAAATGTAATTAAAATGTTCTGTCATTGTAAATTTGATCCTTGAGATAGCTTGTGGTTCTGTTGATGTTGACACTGATAACTTGAAAAGAGCTGTAGGGGAATTCTGCTTGGTAGTCTGAGAGTCCAGATTGCAGCAGGATAATGACCAGTTGCTTAATGAAGGAAAATTGCTTAATTGTGTTAATTTGCACAATTTTCAGGCAGTCGACCAGAAGAAGCCTTCTGAGGTTGTTACACTTTACTGATCTATAATTACATCGTACACAGTGAATATCAAGTCAATAATGAACAGTTATGGTTTTCTAATTGTCTTTATTGTCTCACTCACAATGAAAACTGCTTATGTTTCTGTTATGTATATGCGTCTAAAAGTCCAATCTGATTATTCCTGGGAAAATGCCTTTCTGTGGGCTCAAATTATTTGCTTTCATAAGCATGGCAACTTCTTTCAGTTAATGATTGGAAGGTAACATTGGTACTGCTGATAATTTTACTGGTTGGGTTTTGTGTTAGTCCTTATTACTTTTACATTCTGATTGTCTTAGACAATGTTTGACTAAAAAATCTAAAGAAGACAAAAAGATAATGAACTGTCTTTCATGTTCTGGTTAGGGATAAACTTAAGAATTCTAGTTTACAATGATCTGTACACCTGTATATTGTGTCATGTTTCCTAATTTTTCATGCCGCTTTTGGAAGTGAGTTCTATTTATTCCCAATAAATCCCTTGATGCAGCTTGATACAGGGAGATGTACCAATTTAGTGGAAAAAAGAGTAGTGTAACTGTGCTTCTCATCTACTTAGATGATGATAGCGTAGCTTTGTTGAAAAAGTCCCATCACCAGTTCAACCCCCTGTTTTGATTGCAACAAAATGTATGGCATCAATTATTATAAAAGGACAAAGTGACAAATTTTTGTTTCCAAATGAAATTAATTTTCAGTTTAATAATCTATGGAATTGGCAATGATATCAAAATGTGAAGTGTCTATTTTGTATTAAATCTGAAAATGTTTGTGGTGGACCATAATTACTCCAGTCAATATTTTTAACTTTTTTGTTCAAATTCTGAGGACAGCATTTGGAATGAAAGTTAACGTATTTTGAGAAACACGATGCTGGAGGGATATTTCATAGTACGAATTTCAAACATCATTACTGTAGTATAATATTATAAGGTGTTGGCAATCTCATAATTTCTCTTTGACTCCAATAATCTGATTACATAGTATAAAGTTGGATAAGATAGTAAACTTTTTAAAGTTTTCAAATTTTATTGTTGTGGGATATAGTGTTCTGTGTTGATTGTGTTGTGCATTCATGATTATCACAAAAGGAGACTGAATTATAAGGCATTTACAGTGCTTAAAACAAAACTACCCCCAATGTCATGAAAGGAAGAGTTAGATTATCCTGAAAACTAAGCACTCATACTTGGATTTTGAGTATCTGGCATTTATTGGAAGTATATAACAGAATCTTTATAACTCACCAGCTGTCCTTTAATGGTTATCTTGGGCTTATACTGACCACAGTTACAGAAACATCCGATGGTTCAGCTATTCCGGCTTAAAAGGGCACTTTTGGAAACCCCACCAATGATAAACCTAATTTTAACGAATGAGAGAGATTTCAGAGAATGGAAAGGAGCACGAGATTGATTCATAAATGAAAGAACAAGAAATAAGATCACATAGAACAAGAGGAGGAAGAGGTAGATAAGGATTTCATTTATTCATTTCATTCATTGAAGCTAGTAAGTATTTCATAGATCTAAGATAGTAAAAAATGAACCGAAATGTTCTAACCACAAAAAACTCCAGACCAAAAAGTTACCCAAGCACTCTTGAGAAGGAAAACGTTAACATCTAAATGATATTTTTGAATTCTGGTTTATTCATTACCTTAGTCCAGATTTTTTTATAAGGTGCTTTCTAAATACATTTCTTACAAATTCAAAAAGAAGTCTTTCACAGAAATTCTACAGTGTGGAAACAGGCCATTTGGCCCATCAAGTCCACACTGCCCCTCTGAAGACCATTCCACCCAGACCCATTCCCCTGCCCCTGCATTTCGCATGTCTAACCCACCTAACCTAAGCATACCTGGACACCCTGGGCAATTTAGCATGGCCAATCCACCTAAAACTTGCACATATTTAGACAGAGGGAGGAAACCCACCCAGACACGGGGAGAATGTGCAAACTCCACACAGTCGCCTGAGGATGGCATCAAACCCGGGTCCCTGGTACTGTGAGGCAGCAGCGCTAACCACTGAGCCACCGTGCTGCCCTTTTCTCTTTAGATTTAGTGTTTTAAAATGATAAGCCTGTTTGCTTTAAAACTTGTGTAAAGAAAACTGACTGACTATGGTGCTAGATTTTTATAAGGTTTGAGCTGTTCTTGCCAGTATTAATGAAATTATTTTGTGAAATTGACGTTAGTTACAAAAATAGCTGGCCACATGTTCCTAATACTTGCTTCCACCACATTAACTTTTTGTGCCCTTTTAAACCCTATCAAGCCATCTGCTGTCTTAACACTGTTGCAATCACTCTCTTTTTAGAATGTGGCAGTGATGGTGTGTTAATGCGAACACATGAATAATGTTTGTTTAAGGTGTTGCAAATGTGCATTTTACAAGAGAAATGCATTCACTGGGAAATTTCAATGTCTATGTCTAATTAGGGAATGAGCTATGTGACATTCAAAGTTGGCAGAGTGCTGACCTGATGTCAGCCGCAGGATCTGTGAGTAAGAGGCTCCAATGTGTCCGGTTATAATTTGTACTTTCTTTTTTTGGTTTGGATATTAATTTATAATGATTGGAAACTCCAGTGTGGAACTGCCAGCATCCCATTGCCCTTTTTTATTGGGTTACATTCAAGTTGTGCTTGACTACATCATAGCCAATTTCATACTCTGCAAGTTTGGACACCAACAGGGGTAAACATGTTTTGTTATATAAATCCACTCTATCAGTTTTGTAAAGTAGTTAACATGCCAACTGGTATTACATTCAGATAGGTTGTTGAAGGACTCAAAATGTTGGCTTATCTGTATACTGCAAGAATTTTATCACAAAATATCAGTGTAAGAAACATTAATGGTTTCTAAGATTTTAGAGTAGATTTGTAGCTTGGGTTGTGGATGTTGTGGTTGGTTGGCTCGCCAAGCTGGTTCGTTGTTTTTCCGCAGATGTTTCATTACCCTGCTGGGTAACATCATCAGTGCAGCCTCCAATGAAGCGCTGTTGTGTTTTCCTGCCTGTTATTTGAACTCTGGAGTCTGTTGAGCTGGATTACCTTACTTCCAGTTTTCCTTTGCAGTAGAGTGTATACGGAGTCGAGCTCTATGTGTTTGTTGATGGCTTTCTTTGTGGAGTACCAGGCTTCTAGGAATTCCCGTGCTTGTCTCTGCTTTACTTGTCCCAGGATCTTGGTGTTGTTCCAGTCGAATTGGTGGTTCTCCTTATCCATGTGGATAGAGATGAGTGAGTATTGGTCGTATTAATAAACACATTGAGCTTGACCCCACATACACTCCACTGCAAAGGAAAACCGGAAGTGAGGTAATCCAGCTCAATGGAATCCAGAGTTCAAATAACAGGCGGGAAAACACAACAGCGCTTCATCGGAGGCTGCACTGATGATGTTACCCAGCAGGGTAATGAAGCGTCTGCGGAAAAACAATGAACCAGCTTGTTGAGCCAACCAACCACAACATATTAATGGTTTGATCCTATTCACAAAACATAACATTTATTTATGGCGGTAGATGGAAAAGGCAGAATTAGTTAAATCAAAGTATAACATTTTTTATATTAAATCGTTGCTTGACTTCAACAGACATGAAGATCTATTTGCACAGTAATGTTTATATTTTCCTCAGACCTATCACTACCTTTCACGATGCTAATTTTGAATCTGGTTTTTTGGGAACGTGACACATATTTTTCCTTGTCTATTGAACAGGAACAGTTTTGCAATTTAGATTTATTCTTGCATTCTGTTTCAGATGAATACAGGTAAGAGAAGATCCATTACAGAAACATTGTACCCTTAGGCCAGGAAAACAGAACTACAGGTACTCGTTGGTATTGTTCTGATGTTCTTGTTCCCAGATAAAGGCCACTACATGCCTCTAGCAACTTGCGCTTGACAAAAAGAACGAACCTACTATACATTGCAACAAGCATCAGAGGTGAGGTACATCTCTTGAGTGGAAACATTTATTCTGGGATTGGTTTGTGACCCCACCTGGGGTCATAGTTATGCACCAGTTGGAGTCGTACAGTGAAGGCAACTACAATGGTTATCACCCAGATCTTTTTGTCCCACATTAATCAAACTGTATTAGGGACAAGATTTAGTAGGAACTGCAGATGCTGGAGAATCTGAGATAACAAGGTGTAGAGCTGGATGAACAGCTATATATTAGGGACAACATGACTTTGATTAATTGATGCCATTCATGCAATGCTATCCTAACCCTGAGCATGGACTGTCCTGGGAAACTTTTGAATTGCTGTGTCCATAGAGCCAGAAAACTGCACTTACTTGATTACGTTTAAAAGGTTGTGACTTCTAACCTAGCATCCAGGAGAAATCGTTCAGTGCAGGAATTCATCAGAGACCTGCGAAGTAGATCAACACAGAAGCCACATTCTATTTATGCAGCACTAGCTGCTGTATGGTGAGTTTAAAGGTCCAGTCTTTGATGTTACCGAATGGATGTGTGGATGGACAGGTAAGTGAATGAAAGGGTGAGGTAGAAAATTGGTAACTGGGTGATTTGGTAAGTTGGTGGTCAGGGGTGTGCAGTCAGCTGCTCAGGTGCATTTGGATCATGTCAATAGTCTTGTTATTGGGTGATAGTTTAGTTGGCTTTGGAGCATAGTCAAGTGGTTGAGGGAAGTCTAGTCAGGTCAGGAAAGGTATTTAGATCGTCAAAGGTAGTTGGATCAGGAAGGTAGTTGGGTTGGGTGAAGTTGATCGGAAGGGTTAACTGTGGAGCTATCTAGGTGTTATAATTGGCTTTAATCTATATGATGTTACCCAGATAACTATTCAGTTAAACATTGTGGGCCTGTCTGGAGTCTCTGACTCTAGTTTAAATTCTCTATTGGAAGTTCATACTTTCTGGGAAATTCCCATCTGGATCTGCCCACTGGGAATTTCATTGAGTGCTAACATGCATCGTTAATGATACATTTGGTCTCCAATGAGCTGGAGACTAGAGGATTTGGCCCAATGTTTCTCGATGTGGACTATGATGATGGCATAGCACATTAATCCATGAGGAAAATGATCCAACTGTTTGTGCACACCGCACCATCCAATATATAAGTTATCTGAAGAACAATTTATTTATAATTCAATACATAATTCACAGTATTCCATTTTATTTTGTGTTAATGAACATTCTGTTCAAGTTTTACTCTGAGGATATATTTCCTTATCATTGCCAATTTTTGCTGTAACATCATGAACCTCTGCCCCTGTAAGTTTTATTGTAGACATTACCATAATGCAACAAGAGGGAACATTTTGCAATTCATGACAAAAATGAAGATATAATCCACCAAATAGGAAGAAAATCTTTCACTGATAATTATTGGTGCGGGTAACTGAACTGCTCATAAATATTCTGAAGGTGATAATGTTGGCTACCAATGATCTTGCGTTTTGAAAAGAATGAAACACTGTGATATAATGAACAATAAAAACGTATCAGATTAACAAAAGCAAATAAATCTGCTGCTCAGAACACACTCACAGTAATGTGAAATATATTTTTACATCTACGAAATGCTTGGTTAAACCCTTCTACTGAGATTTTCAGTAGTGTACACATCATAACAAATATAATGAATACTCTTGTATTCATGGGTTTGCATGTCCTATGTTTGCTTAATTGCCAAAAATCTGCCATGGAAACAAACTTTTCGGAAGTGCAATACAATGTGTGGATGTCAGGGTATAACTACAAATGGTACATTCATTACTCAGATAATTACAATATTGTTCAATAGCATTACCTCTGCCATTTGTCCTAGAAATACAACTTCTTCTCCCAACTGCCTTTGTAAGACGATGATATAATCTTATGCCATCCTGTGCTAATGATCACAATTGCCATTGTGTTGAGATTGTTATTTAGGAAAATGCATAATTGGACTGTTGAATGTTGAGATATTCCATTATTATTCATGGGCTGAATAAGGAGAATACTCCAGATATGGTACATTATTTACTGAATAAATAAAACGAGTAAATATGCAACTTAGTTTTTATTTTTGTGGTATCAACAACTTTAAAATTATAGCAATAGATAATGATTTCTTTTTTGGACTTTGATTTATATTGTTGCATTGTTGGAGCAGATAATATGTACAGGATGTATTGAAGATTCATCTGACACTTGGATGTTTAAAGAATGCCTAGCTAAATGTTTTCCTCATTTTTCTTTAGAAGAAAACATTTGCAGCTGTAAAAGCTTTCAGCTTTCCTCTCATTTCACTGCCCTCTTCACTCACATGGCACATTACATCACTGGCAGTGCATCTCGTTAACTGTTGTTATACAAATGAGATGGCGCATGTGACCCAATTCGTATGCAGAAAGAAGCGACATTACCACCAGGTTCGCAGCTCCCATTATTGTAGCCTTGGCTGTAATGCAGCAGGGTGAAATAAAGAGATTCCTATTAATTAGTGATGTGGTTCTTTGGCAGATGCGATTTCTCTAGGCCCAGCTGTCAGCTGTTCTTACAGTTGAAGGAAACTTGCAGTTTGGGTAGAGGGAGGGTAAAAAAAAATGCTGTGCATTTGAACACTTTGTGTACCAGACAATCATTATGAATTGCAAATCAATCAAATGCTTTCGTGTGTGACATTGCATTGCAAATGAATGATAACTGTTTAGTGCCTGCATGATGTTGAATGAACCTTTTTGTAATCTTCTGGAAATGAAAGTGCAAAACTGTGTTTCTGCTACCTTAACTCTGCCTACATTAACTTACATTGCCTACATTAATCACGCATGCCATCAGTAACCCTGTGTAAATCACAAGCCCATCAATGATTTGAATAAAGCAAGCATTACCAAAGGTTGGGTTCTGTCACCCTGTCTTACAGATCTAAATAGATCACAACAATGGCCACCACCAATCACACCTCCTGTTATGACCTTTTGCTATAACATTGATACTAGTTTGTTCTTTGCCCCAATTAATTTGCTTTACATGCTATTGTTAATCTGTGAAGAGAAAATGAAGGAACTTGCAGTTTTATTGCACCTTTTGTGATTTAAGGATGATCTCAGTCCCAAGATGAAATTTAGTCACTCTTGTTATGTAGAGGAACATAGTAGCCAATTCATGCACAGCAAGGTAATAACAAAGTAAGAGACAACAAGGTGCAAGGCTGGACGAACACAGCAGGCCAAGCAGCA
>NW_025970348.1:0-12383 GCF_021869965.1 Rhincodon typus | reverse complement strand
GGGCAGTGCGAGGTTGGGGAACGATGAGGTTGGAGGCCGTGGGTGGGTGGGAGGTCTATCCCCTTCCTAACTCCCTACCTACACTCACCTTTACTGGCTCCATCCCCGCCTCTTCAACCTGTTTGTTTCCTCTCCACCTATCCTCTCCTCTATCCCTCTTCTATCCGCCTCTCACTCTCTCCCTATTTATTTCAAAACCCCCTTCCCCTCCCCCTTTTCTGATGAAGGGTCTAGGCCCGAAACGTCAGCCTCTCTGCTCCTATGATGCTGCTTGGCCCGCTGTGTTCATCCAGCCCTGGACTGGAGGGCAGGTCTTATGGGGAAAGGTTGAGGGAGCTTGGGCTTTTCTCATTGGAGCGAAGAAGGATGAGAGGTGACTTGATAGAGATGTACAAGATGATAAGAGGCATAGATAGAGTGAATAGTCAGAGACTTTTTCTCAGGGTGGAAATGACTATTATGAGGGAGCATAATTTTAAGGTGATTGGAGGAAGGTGTAGGGGAGATGTCAGAGGTAGGTTCTTTACACAGAGAGTGGTGGACGTGTGGAATGCGCTGCCAGCAGTGGTAGTGGAGGCAGATACTTTAGAGACTTTTAAGCGACTCTTGGATAGGCACATGGAGGATAGTGAAATTTAGGGTATGCAGAGTAGTTTGATCTAAATAGGATAATAGGTCGGCACAGCGTGGGCCGAAGGTCCTGTACTGTGCTGTACTGTTCTATGTTCTATGTATGTTTGGAGATCCAGGATCCCTCCACTGACCTTTGCCCTCTGCCTGCAGTGGAAAACTCCAGGGAGAAGGAGGAAGGAGTCTCTACACAGTATTCAATTCATTCGCCTCATTGAGAGGCATTCCTCACATACATGATACCAGATATCTCACAGAATTTGAGGTACAATGCCACCCAGAGGTAGATGTCTATCACCCGCATGCAGCTATTCCTCATGAGGGACCTCCCAGGATGAGTGTCATCACCCTTTTCTTCAATTTATTCCTATCACTGGCAAGGTTAGCGTTTGTTGCTCATCCATAGTTGTCCTTGAGCATCTTAGGACACAGTTAAGAGGCAACCATATTGCTGTGGTTCTGAAAACATATGGGGCTGAGTCCGGGTAAGGATAGCGGATTTCCTTCTCGGAAGGATTTTACTGAGCCAGTTGGGTTTTAATGACAATTCATGGCTACCATTACTGAGACTGGCTTCTTATTCCAGATTTTGATTGTTGAATTTGAATTCCAACAGCTGCAATGGTATAATTTGAACCCTTGTCCCAGAGCGTTCACTTTGGCCAGTAACAACACTATCTCCCTGTGTGTCCTATAGGTAACCCATAACGTGTTTAGCAGTTATTCACACTCATCCTGTGGAAGAGGTCAATTTTGACACTGGACCAGGGGCCCTCTTGTGGCTCAGTGATAGTGTCTCTACCTCTGGACTGGGAGGCTTGCGTTCAAGTTCTACCTCCCCCAGCAATATGTAATAAAATCTTTGAACAAGTTTATTAGGGAAAAAAGAGGTGAGACTGAACCCATAGTATTTGCTGCTGCTTTCTCTATCCAGGCACTGTTTGTCATTTGTGAGAACCTCTTCTTGCAATCTGTGAGGAACTGAGGCATTCGTGGTTCATGTTCAGTCTGGAGGAGGACATTCAGGGAGGCATTGGCAAACCTTGAAACATTCTCCTTGTGACAGCCTCCCGCTCCATTCCATTGATTGTCCACCCTGGACACTGGAGACAAAGTGGAAATGGTTAATTAACCCTGTTGGCCTGAACATGAATGTTGTTGATTTCAGTGATGAGATCTGTTGGTCACGAATATGGTGTCTGTTGGTCCAAGAGTTCAGGCCTCTTAATCTGTAGATCAGGAAGATGAGTGTTCTTGATCTGGGTGATTAACCTAGTTGGTCTGGGAGGGAAATCTGTTAGCCTAGTGACAAATCCTGTTGGTGTGAGGGATGATGTCTGTCAGTTTGGAAATGAGGGTTGATGATCTTCTAAGGACTGTGTCTTTTTGTTTTTGTGTTTTTATAAACTATGGACTGAAATGAGAAAGAGCTGTTCTGAGAAACAGTATTTGAAAGAGTTGCTGTAGTTTTGGAAGAAAGTAATCTGACACACATGGCATGCTTTGTGTAAACAACTGTTTGCACAAGCAGTAAGTGAAGTTAGCGTTTCAGATGACTTGGAGCAGAGGGGGTGGATTGATGGCACTTTTGCTGGCAATAAGAGGTTGATTGGTCTATGGGCTAGTGATCAGTTATCAATGACAGAAATTTTTTCTGCCTACCAATAACTGTGATTTATTCTCAGGCAAATGAATAGCTTGGAGCTGGGAACAAGTTACAGAGAGAAAGAGAGAGAAACATTCAGTTCCTAGCTCAGGAGAAGTCTCCTCATTGTCTGTGGCCAAAACTTACTGTAAATCTGAAGAAAACTGGTTCATCTTTCCTGCTGCATTTGTTGCATGCTTTGATGTTTTACTGATTGCTCAAAGACGTTTTTTAAAAGTGAACTGGTCACCTTGTGCCTTACCATCCAATTGAAACAACTGGAGAAAGTTGACTGAAGCAATGTGCTGGCCAGTAAAAGAGTCAGAAAGATCATTTCAGCAACAGAACCTGGGAACAAAAACTACTAAACTGTCTTTCCAGTTCTTCCCCTCTGTCCATAACCTATTTAACCCTTCCTGTTTATCTATGTGTGCACGCGTGCGTGTGTGTGTGTGTGAGTTTAAGGATATATGGATAGTTTATAAGAGGATTATAGTTAATTAGTATTATATGCCAGTGGTTGTGAGTGTTTACTTGTTACTTGTAAGAAATAATAAAATTATTGTTCAGCATGGGTCCATCATTTTATCAACCAGGTCTGAAAATCAGGTAAACTGGAGAACATTTGTATTTTTTAATATCTCTAACTTTTGTGGCAATTCTGGAAATAGAGGAAATAAGAGACAACCATTTATAAATGGGCTAACGTGGAGTGCAGTTATCGCAGTGCATTGTGCCAGTCTGGGAGATGAGGGTTATTGGTCTGGATGGTGGGTGTGTCTATCCTTACACTTTAACTCCAAATTGGAAATCCCAGCCATTAACTCTGCTTCAGACCTTACGAGTATTTCCAGCATTTTCAGCTTTTGTTCAAGATTTTCAGCTTTTGTTCATCTTTGATGCCGTAGTGCCCCCCCAAAACAAAATCCTCTCCCTTTCCCTCAGCTGATACAGTTCTTATCTCTGCTCCTTTATTCCAGTAGATTCAGAATTAAATGGATGTAGCAGAAAACTGATTTAGCCATCCATCACCAGATCTGTTTGGACCACTTAACCCAGTATTGACTCTGGCTCTCTGTTGTTAAAACTGCTTGATATTCCATGGTAATCCTGGAATGCAAGGAAACCTTCAATTAATTTTCACTACTGCAAACCACCTTCTTAAGTCCCATTATCCTGTCCATTCCACCCTCACTTCTAACAACAAATGTAAAGAGTTCCTGAATATACTTGTCATTAAGATCAGGACCTGGGAATGGGTTCAGTCATCTATTTCTTCCAGCCTAGCTCACCAAACATCCCCTAATGGTCCTCTCTGCCCTAGCCCTGAACTCTATTTTCTCTCCTTTCTCCCCTCCTGCCCTTTCTCAGCTCATCTTGTCCATGTGACCCACCATTCGGGTGATCCATGTGAGCCATGGATCCTATTCCGACTACCACCTAATTTCCCATCCTGCACTCCACGTTAGCCCATTTATAAATGGTTGTCTCTTTTCAGGTATTGTCATCTTTCTTTTAAATCTACTGTCATTGTCCTCCTCCTCAAAATGTAACAATTGAACTGACTGTCCTTCCGAAACATCATCCGCTTTCCAATCCTTCTTTTCTCTCCAGAGTCCTTGAACAACTTGTCATCTCCTCAATCCATTTCTATCTTTGCCAGTTCTTCAGGTTTCAGTCCTTGCAATTAGGCTTCTGTCATTATCACAGTACCTAAACAACTCTTACTAAAGTTATAAATGGCACCCTATGTGATTGTGATGAGAGTGGACCTACACTCCTTGTTCTTTTTGGATTGTCTGGTGCCTTTAGTATGATTAAGACAATACTATCCTCCGACAATATCTCTTTACTGTCCTCCAGCTCTGTGGAACTGTACTCATATGGTTCTGGTTTTAATCTAGCCACCTGCACCCAGAAAATTATTTCCATTGCATTCTGATGTGAGTTTTACCTCCAGTGGAGTATTTTACCTGACACAGCAATGCTCATGTTGGCCCCTATTAGAAACATATATATTCATGGATTATGAGAATTAGAAATTGGAAAATTCAAAAAATTGGAGAACTTGGGCAAAATAATTTACTATGTGACTTTTCGGAACTGAGAGGTCAATATGTCAGAAAGAACTGGTGATTGTCGCTTGTTTACAAAAAGCCAATTAACTGAAAGGAAAACATTTAAAAGATAGATAAGTGACTGCTTTATGATCTATAATTGTTAGACAAACAAACTTTTAGAGAAGTGTATTAGAGATGACCCTGTGCAAATGGTTGCCTAGCAATAACTTTTGAACTGAAGTTGCTGTATTCTCAAATAAATTGAGAAAGGACCTCCATACTGGAAATAGTAAATTCTGTCTCTCGTGAGTCGGAGGAAAACTGGCAGAAAGGAAAATATCTTTCTCTCTCCTTAAGTTCCTAACGAAAATATTATTTTTAAAATTGTTGAGAAAACCTGGTGAGAATGCATTTTGTCCTAGATTACAAATTTGCTATTTTAGCAATAAAATAAGACAATTAAACTTCTGGCACAGCTTGTGGAATAGTTCCAGGGTGCTCCTCTCATCGCTGCCTGTGCAAGATCCTGTGAATCTGCTGGGAAGAAAGAAGCACCAACACCAGTGTCCTCAACCAGGCCAACATCACCAGCATCGAGGAACTGACCACCTTTGACTGGTTACAATGGGTTGGGCACGTCGTCCATACGACTAACACAAGACTACCCTAGAAGGTGCTCTACTCCCAGCTCCAAAATGGCAGGCGAGGCCCAGGTGGATAGAAGAAGCATTTTGGGGATACCCTCAAGGCCTCACTGGTGAAGTGCAGCATTCCCACAGACACCTGGGAATCAATGACCCAAGACCGTCAAAAGTGGGGGAGGAGCCTCCGGGAAGACATTGAGCACCTTGAAACTTGCTGTCGGAAAGAAACAGAAGCCAGACAAAACCGGTGAAAGGACCATGCTGCCACACCAATGCCCCACCCACCCCTTCCCACAACTACCTTCTGCCCCAAGTGTAACAGAGCCTGCAGTAACCTCAGCAATTTATACAGACTCACCCTGAGAGTGGAAAAGAGTCATCCCCATCTGTGAGGGACTGCCAGTGAATGAAGGAAAACTCCCCTAATAAGAAACTCATATGTTATGGTACTGAAGGATGCATTACATATTTATTACAGCTAACAATTATGTACAAGCATTACATCTGCAGAGACATCAGTGCCTTGGCTAGCGTAAAGCTTGTTAAGTTACACAGAGCCATGTTTCTTGAAGCGCATCATGCTTCAAGAGTTGAGATGGAATCTGAAATCTTTCTACACACAGGCCATATCCTGTGATAAAGTGATGATTTCATGAACATGTCTGTTGAAGATTTACTGACGTACTGACCTCTTAAAAGGCATAATGCTGTAATACAACCATTTGTTCTTGGTCCCGGATAGCAAGAAATGTTACTGGTTGTGACGCTTCAGGAGCAATCCTTGGGCCCCTTCTATTTCCCATCGACATGCTGCCCCTTGGTGACATCATCTGAAAGCACAATATAATTTTCACATGCAAACCAAGGATGCCCAGCCCCATCTCAACATCCCTTCTCAAGACTCCTCCAAAATGTGGCTGTATTTTCAGACCACCTTTTTTTGACATCCAGCAATGGATAAGCAGACACTTCCTCTTTTTCACAGGAGCTGTCATAACAGACTTGTGGTGTTAGACATTTTAATCACAGAACATGGCACATTAACTGTTGCAAGAGTGTCTGTGGGGATTTTTTTTTAATGAATATTTTATTCATTGCTGGATTTCTGGATTCCTGGATATGTTCATAACAGGAGGCCCTATACTGAATATCCAGTGGAGAACAATCTAAAGTTAAGTGGATAATTTTTAATCTGATCAGAACTGAAAATAAAGTTTCTGGCCCTGATTGGGCACCACATTGACTCAGTGGTTAGTACTGTTCATTCATAGCACCAGGCTTCCAGGTTCAATTCCAGCATTGGGTGACTGTGTGGAGTTTGCACATTCTCCCTGTGTCTGTGTGGGGTTTCCTCTGGATGCTCCAGTTTCCTCCCACAGTCCAAAACTTTTCAGGTTAAGTGGATCGGCCATGCTAAATTGCCCATAGTGCCCAGGGATGTGGAGGTTAGGTGGATTAGACATGGGAAATGCAGGATTACAGGGAACAAGGTTAGAGGGGGATGAGGTTGGGTGGGATGCTCTTGAGATGGTCAGTGAAATTCAATGGGCTGAATGGCCTACTTCCAAGGTGTAGGGATTCTATGCCTCTACAATTCTATCTGGGCCAATGTCGACTTTATCAATTTTCATCACACCCACATTGCTATTGAACACCCTTTTTCCTAAGATAATTGTAGCATTTTCCATGTTGTATATCTCTTTCCACATTTACTTTCTGTAAACCTTGCTAACTAATTGGTCTCCCTTTAGACATGACACAAAACACAGAAATTGACCATTCAACCCTACAAGTCCATGCTTGTGCCTATGCTTCCTGTATGCATCAATCCATTTATCCTTATGTAAATTTATTAGTTTGATGCTCATCTCACATCTATATGTCTGTCCATCCCTTAAATGAATCTCTATTATTTTGTTTGACTGCTCCACGAGCTAGTAAGTTCCATATTCTGACTACACTTTGGATAAAGATTATGGGTAAAGACTGGATTCCATATTGGATTATTTGGTGACAATCTTAGGATAAGTCTTCACAAGTATTGCATACTTACCACTCCCAAATCCTGTGCTGTTCATCCTACTCCACCATAAATGTAGAATCATGAGAGTCCCCATTAGAAATCCTTTCACTTTAACTCAGAATCTCTCATACTTTTGAGGTCGGACATAAATCTTCGGGCTATCAAAGGCAAGGATATTTGTATACAGTAGCAAACATCAAAGGTGTTTGAAAGGTGCTTTTTGCAGCCCCAGTACTTCAAAGGTAGTTAGGTAGTAGGTTCCAATGGAAAACACTCCCACAAGCTGTAACACATCTACATATTTAAAGCAAACTAATCTATCCCACGCCACATTGAGGCAGACAAATGTCTAGGCCCAGGAGCCATGCTAGGTGGAATAAGTTGCAATTTCACATGAAGCTCGTTGCAAAATATATGAGTGGTGAGCTGGCCAGAAATTAGATTTGGGAGCCACTAGATCAGTGAGTATAGGGAGACATTTTCACCCAAAGACATGCTAATGGCTGGCCTCAAGAGAAATAGCAGATAATAGGTTGGATGGTAATTTCTGATGTTGAAGGAATCAGCATGAGCAATTTAAACAGAAATGGAGGGATTGAGTGACAATTGCTATCCTGGACTATAAAATCCATGCAGTTTCACATTTTTTTTTAAATGTAGATAGAAACAGGTTCAAAATTTCAAGCAAGCAGGCATGTGTCACACTGTAGTGTTTGTGTGTCACACTGGGTACCTGCCATCATATTATTGGTCTCCTTATGCCATCAGCATCCCACAGCTGTGGTTTCACATGTATCAGCCAGTTTATATCAACACCAGACAAGAATCAGACATTACATTTCACTCTGCCAATACACCAGAATGGAATGCACATCTCACATACCTGATTCTCACTGAATATCTGGAACACATACACCAAATATATGTTATACACACAGGAATTGTTTTATATCCAGCTTGTGAACTAACAAATTTGAAATCTTCAGATGATAAATGCCTGCAATAGTGAAAGAAATACTTATCATATCAGGATTTCTTTTTGCTTATGGATTTCACAATGTTATCTCCTAGTATGGTGTGTGCAACAATCATGGTATCCCGACAGTGTGAAAGCAAGCCATTCAGCCCATCAAATCCATACGTACCATCTGAAGAGCATCCCACCCAGACCCATCCCCACTGCCCTATAGCCTTGCACTTCCCATGACTAATCCACATAGCATGCACAATATGGTCAAGTTAGGATGGCCAATCCACCTAATCTGCACACATTTGGACTGTGGGAGGAAAGCAGAGCACCCAAAGGAAACCCACACAGACACAGGGAGAATGTGCAGATTCGACACACACAGTCACCCATGGTTGGAATCGAACACGGGTCCCTGGTGCTGTGAGGCAACAGTGCTAACCGCTGAGTCACCGTGTTGGCCAGCAAGTATAAATGTCAGCAGTGTTCACGAATGCTCAGCTTGATATTTGTTTTTCCATCCAAGGAAAACTTTCATTGTTTTTATATAGAACCTTCTGCAACTTTGGTCTCTTCCAGAGGGATTTGTATCCGTTAAACAGTCATTTTTTTTGATGGAAATCACAGTAGCCAATTTGTGTGCCTCAAGTTCTCAAAATCATTAATGGGTCTGGGTGGGATGCTTTTTGGATGGTTCGTATGGACTTGGTGGGATGAATGGACTGCTTCCACACTGAAGGGGTTCTATGGTTGTTACGCACACTCTGTTCTAGGAGATAACATTGTAAAGTCCTACATAGGAGATTATTGTGCAAGATTTAAGTGTATGGGGTTGGGGGAAGTGTATTGAGATGGATGGAAAACTGGTTGGCAGAGAGGAATCAAAGAGTAAGAAGTAATGGGTCCTTTTCAAATTGGCAGGCAGTAACTAGTGGGGTGCCACAGGGATCGGTGCTGGGACCCCAGCTATTCACAATATATATTAATGACTTGGATGAGGGAACACACTGTAACATCTCAAAGTTTGTAGATGATATCAAGTTGGGTGGGAGGGTGAACTTGATGAGGATGCAGAGATCTTCCAGCATTTACCCACTTACCTGGGTAAGTGGGCAAATAAATGGCAGATGCAGTATAATTTGGATAAGTGTGAGGTGATTCACTTCAGAAGCAAAAATAAGAAGGCAGATTACTACCTGAATGGCTGTAAATTGGGAGAGGTGAGTGTGCAGTGGGACCTGGGTATCCTTGTGCACCACTCGCTGAAGGTAAGCATGCAGGTGCAGCAGGCAAATGGTATGTAAAGAAGGTAAATGGTATGTTGGCCTTTTAAGTACAGGAGCAGAGGATGTGTTGTTGCAGGGCTTTGGTGAGACCACACCTAGAATATTGTGTGCAGTTGGTTGGCTCACAGTCTTGGTCTCCTTTTCTGAGGAAGGAGTGCAGCGAAGGTTTACCAGGCTGATTCCGGGGATGGTGGGTCTGACATATGAGGAGAGATTGACTAGGTTGGGATTGTTTTCACTGGAGTTCAGACGAATGAGGGGGTCCTCATAGAGAATTATAAAATTCTAACAGGACTGGACAGGGTAGATGCAGGGAGGATGTTCCCGATGGTGGGTGTGTCCAGAACCAGCGGTCACAGTATGAGGATTCGGGGTAGACCATTTAGGACGGAGATGAGGTGACGTTTCTTTACCCAGAGAGTGGTGAGCCTGTGGAATTCATTACCACAGGAAGCAGTTGATGCCAAAACATTGAATGTATTAAAGAGGTGGCTAGATATAGCACTTGGGGTAAATGGGATCAAAAGTTATGGGGAGAAAGCAGGATTAGGTTATTGAGTTGGACGATCAGCCATGATTGTGAAGAATAGCAGAGCAGGTTCGAAGGGCCGAATGGCCTACTCCTGCTGCTATCTTCTATGTTTCTATGTTAATCCATTATTTGAGGAATAAATATTAGCCAAGATAGGAGGGAGAACTTAACTACAAGTCTTTACATACCATCATGCTGTCCTTTACATCCAATTAGGAATCAGACACTTCTATGTCAGATTTGAATGGCAACAACATTGTAGCTCCACCTAATAACTGCACCAGAAGTGGCAGCCTAGATTCTGTGAAGGGATTTGTGGAGTAGGATTTGAGTCAATCAATTTTATGACTCAGAAGAAAGTGAATACCAAGCCACAAGTGCCAATTTAAAACAAATAAATGAAAATTGGATGACAAATTTGGCAGCTTGATGGCTACACTTGAATTTTCACCATGTGTTCCGATTATTAAAGTAACAATGACCAACCTCAGAAGTAATTAATTAACTGTGAAGAACCTTGTAGTGTCTGTATTAAGTGAGTAGGTAAAATTCTGCCAGATGAAGTCCAAGATGGGCAAGTCTGAAAAGGTAGGAAAGATAAATGAGGATCTAGGAACTTGGTAGAAGAACAGAGAAATTTAGACTACTAAGTACAAAAGTCACTGAGAGATAGTGGATAATGAGTTACCAGCTCAAATCAGCTGATAAAATGTTGGCCTTTGACTCATGAGAGCTGGAATTTATACTACAGCTGTAACAAAGGTCAGGTGGTACTCCAGCTGGGGTACTACATTTAGGGCATTGTGTATCAGGAGGAGTATATTGGCCATGGAGAGGGTACACATTCATAGGAAGGATGTTGTTAAACTTAAGAGAGTGCAGAAAAGATTAGAAGGATGTTGCTGGGACTGGAGGGTTTGAGTTATAGGGAGAAGCCAAATAGGCTGGGACTTTCTTCCCTGGAGTGCCAGAGGCTGAGAGGACACCTAATAGAGGTTAATAAAATCACGAGAGACATGGATAGGGTGAACAGTCAAGGTATTTTTCCTATGGTGGGGGAGTCCCAAACTAGAGGGCATAGGTTTAAGGTGAGAGGGGAAAGATTTAAAAAGGATCTGAGCGGTAACTTTTTCATACAGAGGGTGGTGTATGTATGAAGTGAGCTACCAGAGGAAATGATGGAGGTGGGTAACAATTACAATATTTAAAAGGCATCTGGATGGGTACATGAATAGGAAGGGTTTAGAGGGATATGGACGAAATGCTGGCAAATGGGACTAAGTCAGATTGGAAGGTCTGGTCAATGCATACAATTTGGCTGTATGATTCTATCACTCTATAATTCAGGCTCAATAGAATGATATTGAGGCTAAAATGGTTATATTATGATAGCAGTTCATTTTTGTCAAGTATTATAGGTAGCTGCCATGCTTCATTTTCAACCAAATAGCTGACCGCACTGACCTATACAGAAGGATGTCTCATGGACTGACAATGAGAGTGCACTGGTTTTTGGATACCGTACCAGAGGTCCTGGTGTAGAAAGTCCTGAGGAGAGATGCCCCGTGCCTGCAGAGATCAAGGAGGTCGCAGACTCAGGTATTCCATAGATGAAGGAAGAGATTGTCCAGAAGGTAACAGCCAGGAGCACTGTCCTCTAGGGTGTGCCTCCAAAATTGCACAAAATCTATCTAAGTGACATGCATGCTCAAGGTAAGATCTAAACTTGCAAACACAATTTTCAATATCTGTATAACACTAGCATCTCAAACTGTGCCCATCTCATCCACCGTCTAATTATGAACGTTGACATTCACTCAATGCAGAATTCTACAGGGAATACTCGTATCTCTGACACATTGTACAATTATTCAAACACAAAATGTGGCATCACACCCACGCCACACCTGCAAATACAATCATTCTTTTCTAGGACAAGTTAGATCATTCCAGCACCAGCAGGACTTAACCAAGAAGGGAAAGCATAACTGCATAATATAATTTCTCAAGACAGTGCTAGTGATCAGCAGAGGAGTGATACATATCATGGTAATGAACAGATCAAGTCAGGTTTTGTGGCTATTCAGATTTTCTTGCAAGGGGTGAAGGTGTCTGACTACAGCATGAGGCATGCCTTGATACAGAATCTGTAATGTATTCTCCAATTTAGAAAGGATATGTAACATTTCATGACTGACAACACAGTTTCCAAAGCAGTTACTGTTGCTCCCATGGACTGTAAAACAACTTGAATTGATTGACAGAATGTTGCAAAGCAAGTGCAAAAACTCTCATTGTCCTTTTTGCATCTTCCATGGCATGGCAAAATATCATAGAGGCAGTTGTCACGATAGATACTGGTGCTACAGTTGAAAGAGGCTTGTAGAGCATCTCAGCTGGAGATGGATCTGTCCTCCAGCAGGTCAGTGAACTGGCTGAACAGATATCCCAAATTAGTGACCCAGAATCATGGAACAGGAGATAGTAGAAACTGCAGATGCTGGAGAATCTGAGATAACAAGGTGTAGAGCTGGATGAACACAGCAGGCCAAGCAGCATCAGAGGAGCAGGAAGGCTTCATCAGAAATGGGGGAGG
>NW_025970347.1:12081-12383 GCF_021869965.1 Rhincodon typus | reverse complement strand
CACACACACACTCACTCACACACTCACTCACACATACTCACTCACACTCACTCACACACTCACACACACACTCACTCACACTCACACATCCTCACACACACACACCTCCGAGATAATCTCATGCTCCCTGTAACACTGTGACTCTCTCATGCCTACCGACCATCCCCAATCCTCTCCCTCTGCCCCCTACATCCCTGGCACCCAACCCCGCCAATCTCGCCACCCCTTTCACGGCTCTCCGCCCTTTTCCCATCCCTTGCCCACCCCACCTCACCCCCACACCACTTGCCGCACGCCCCCCC
>NW_025970347.1:9377-11981 GCF_021869965.1 Rhincodon typus | reverse complement strand
GAATGTGTACTCTGGTTGCGGAAAGCCATCAGCGAAACAGCTCAGGGTGACGTTGTCCCCTTCTCGGATTGTGGTGTCAGAGGTGAGATTAAAGGTCACGTGTTCCGTGTAATCTAGTTCGGGGGGGAGAGATCGAGATTAGATCCCGCAACGTGGTGCAAATTTTCAGGGACCCTCCCCCAGAGGGTAGAGGATGTCAGGACTCTGAGTCAATTTAAAGAGGGCACACACAGCGCTCTGTACGATGGAGTTTAGAAGGATGGGTTTGTAGGGGCAATCTGATCATAAATTTCCGGAATACTGACAGACCTGGATAGAGTGGATGTGGAGAAGATATTTCCACCAGTGGGAGAGACTGGGACCCGAGGGCACAGCCTCAGGGTGAAGGGACGACCCTTTAGAGCTGAGATGGGGAGGAATTTCTTCAGCCAAAGGGGGGTGAATCTGTGGGACACATTCCCACAGAGGGGGCTGGGGAGGGCAAATCATTGAGTGTGTTTAAGACAGAGATAGGTAGGTTCCTGACTAGTGAGGGGATGGAGGGTTACAGGGAGGAGAATGGGCTTGAGAAACATATCAGCCATGATTGATTGGGAGAGCCTGTCCTCCATCGACAAGGCACAAGTCAGGAGTGTGATGGAATACTCCCCACTTGCCCCTGGATGGGGGCAGCTCCAACAACACTCAAGAAGCTCAACACCATCCAGGACAAAGCAGCCCCCACTCGATTGGCACCACATCCACAAACATCCCACTCCCTCCCCCACCGACGCTCAGTCGCAGCAGTGTGTACCATCTACAAGATGCTCTGCAGAAACTCACCAAGGCCCCTCAGGCAGCGCCTTCCAAACCCACGGCCACTTCCATCCAGAAGGACAAGGGGCAGCAGATACATGGGAACACCACCCCCTGCAAGTTCCCCTCCCCATCCTGACTTGGAAATATATCGGCCATTCCTTCACTGTCGCTGGGTCAGAATCCTGGAATTCCCTCCCTAAGGGACATTGTGGGTCAACCCTACAGCACATGGACTGCAGCGGGTCAAGAAGGCAGCTCATCCCCACCTTCTCAAGGGGGGGCAACTAGGGACGGGGCAATAAATGCTGGCCCCAGCCAGTAACACCCCCTTCTTACAGGTAAACAAAAAAAAATGTCTTCAGCCAGAGGGGGGTGACTCTGTGGAACTCATTCCCACAGAGGGGGCTGGGGAGGCCAAGTCATTGAGTGTATTTCAGACAGAGATAGACAGGTTCCTGATCAGTGAGGGGATGGAGGGTTACGGAGAGAATGGAGCTGAGAAACATGATCGAATGGCACACCAGAGCTGATGGGTTGAATGGCCTAACTTATCTCCTACATCCTACGGTCTGCCGGTTGGATTTAAACTGAGCAGCAAACATCAATGGGCTGAATGGCCTTGCCGGTGTCCCTGTATCGACATTGGCTGGATGGCCAGCTTGCAGCACAGAATATCTCCAACAGTATGGCTTCAACTTCCGCAAGTTCCTTCTGCAGTTTCTTTGAGCAGTCGCCATACCAGGCCGTTATGCACCGGGACAGTATACTTTCAATGGTGCATCTGTAGATGTTGGTGAGGGTCCTTATGGACATGTCAAATTTCGCGAGCTGCCTGAGGAAGGAGAGGCGTTGTTGTGTCTGGACCATCACATCAATGTGAGTGACCCAGGATGGATAGTTGGTGAATATATGGTTTATATTCTTGTCCACCCCCTTCCATTGGATGGAAAGTGCAAAGATATGACCAGATTGAAGAACAGCTTCTTCCCTGCTTTTATCACACACATGAATCGATCTCTCACATATCAGAGCTGATCTTGGTCTGCACCTTCTCTGTTGCTGTAACCCTACATTCTGCTCTATTACCCTGACGTACTTATGTAAGGTAAGGTTTGTCCGGTTGGCGTGCAAAACAATACTGGTCACTGTATCTCAGCACACGTGACAATAACAAATCAATTCAAACCTCCTATCTCTCCACCTCGAAAGGTCCAGTGTAAAACAGTGGCGATTTGTTTCTGAGACCCCCAGCTCAGAAAAGAGCAAATATCTCTCTATGACTGAATCACTGAGACATTTGAACAACCTGTACTCGGGGCAGTACAGAGTCAGGAGCTGGGTTCAATGACTAACCACCCCCCAGGAATCTGCTGCCCCTCAGGCCGCCCCTTTGTGGACTGAAGGGAATAAGGACTTACAGTGCAATGTGACTCGGAACGGTTCGGAGTCCAGTGTGTGTTTCCTATTGTTCATCATCCGATAGAGGACGCGGCAGTGATATTCGGAATCTTTATCGGCCTTGGACAGTTTCAAGTAGAGTCTGTTGGTCACAGTGAACAGCCCACTGGCTTCCTTCACAATACGAGGGATCATGTACATATCTAAACACAGGGCGACAGAGAGAGACAGAGACTTCTCATTCCGAAACCATCTCCTATTCACACGTTATCCTGCGCACCCTCACCCATCGCCCCTCAGTGTCACAGGAGGTGGGAGTCACTGTCTGATCCAGCATGCAGGCAGTGCTGAGAGAGTGCCGCACTGTCGGAGGGTCAGTGCTGAGGGAGTGGGCACTGTCGGAGGGTC
>NW_025970347.1:2417-9367 GCF_021869965.1 Rhincodon typus | reverse complement strand
CACTGTCGGAGGGTCAGTGCTGAGGGAGTGGGCACTGTCGGAGGGTCAGTGCTGAGGGAGGGAGAGATCAAGTCAGAGAAAGAGAATGATAGAAGGAGAGACTGATCGGGAGTTACTGAAGGAGGGAGAGAGGAGGAAGGAGAGGCAGATGTTCTGAGGGAGAGCTGCAGAGGGTCAGATTAAAAGAAATAGTGAGCGAGGGAGAGGGATTGAGGGAAAGAGATAGGAGAAGAGGTATAGAGGGAAAGTGAGGTGAAGACACAGAGGTATAGAGGGTCAAAGATGGACAGAGAGACGGGTGGAAGCAAGGGAGAGGGACAGGAGGAGAAAGACAGAGAAAGAAGAAAAGACAGAGGGGGGAGCGGGAAATAGAAGAGTTGGAGTCAATGTGATGAGAGGCATCTGGAGCCCTCTGTTTCACCAGCTGCCTCTTTTCTGGATCTTTCAGTGCTGTGAAGACTGGAGAGAGAGAGAGAGAGAGGGAGGGAGATTCCCACAGAGAAGCAGCTGGTAAAGATGGCTCCCTCCATTCTCACTTGGCGAGACCCTGACTGAAATGGTGTGTGATAGAACGGAGAGCCAGTAGTGAGCTGGGAGTCTGCTCCAAATACCTTCCACCATCCCCACTCTCTGTCCTAGTAAACTCCAGGGAGACAGCGAGAGAGGGAACTGAACAGAGACAGAGAGAGAGAGATAGATAGAGAGAGAGAGACAGGATGGAGGTGGGGCGGTGGGGCAGAGAGAGAGAGACTGTGCAAGAGAGTACAGAGAGAGAAGAGAGAGAGAGGGAAATAGAGTCAGAGGGGGAAAGAGAGATGGAGAGGAGGGAAAGTGAGGTAAAGGGAAAGAGACAGAAAGAAAAGTTGAAGGAGAGACAGAAAGAGAGAGAGGCAGAGAGAGAGACAGACAGAGTGAGAAAGAGAGAGAGAAACAGAGTGAGAGAGAAAGAGAGAGAGACAGAGTGAGAGAGAAAGAGGGAGAGACAGAGAGAGAGACAGAGTGAGAGAGAAAGAGAGACAGAGAGATAGAGAGAGACAGAGTGAGAAAGAGAGAGACAGAGACAGGGAGAGAGAGAGAAAGAGGAAGAGAGAGAGACAGAGTGAGAGAGAAAGAGAGAGAGACAGAGACAGAGTGAGAAAGAAAGAGAGAGTGAGACAGAGAGAGAGAGAGAGACAGAGGCAGAGAGAGAAAGAGACAGAGAGAGAGAGACAGAGGTAGAAGAGAGACAGAGACAGAGAGAGAGACAGAGGCAGAGACAGAGACACAGAGAGAGAGAGACAGAGAGAGAGAGAGACAGAGACAGAGAGAGAGACAGAGATAGAGACAGACAGAGAGAGAGAAAGAGAGAGAGACAGAGATAGAGTGAGACAGACAGAGACAGAGACCGAGAGAGAGAGAGAGAGAGAGACAGAGACAGGGGGACTGCTTTAATGTGTAAATGCAGATCATTTTGCTGAGGTTGTGGAATAAGCAGTGGGTGGGAGAGACCCCACTTTGTTCTGGTGAACACTGGGGAATTTGACAGCCTCGATCAGTCTCCAGGAGCGGTCCCAGGACTGAGAATGTTTGGCAGTAACCCCCTTCCCCCTCTCCCTCTCCCTGTATGAGAGAAAGCTGCCGCATTCCCACCTGTCCCAGTTGGCTCAAAGCCCATTTCTCAAAGGTATTCTAACAAGCCCCAAGCTCAAAGAAAGAGACAGCTGATTGAGCCAGCTATATGGGCACAAGGGGGCTTGGGGAGTGGGGACAGTGGGCTCTCTCATGGGGCTGGAGGGGGGGAAGAGTGTGACAGACCTCCCTTGAGGTACCAGACGTGTACATGTCTGAGAGAGCCAGCACAGACACACTTCACTAACACCGTTAGCAATGTGAATTCCCTGTGTCTGCTACACAGCTGGGACAGGCAGAAGAAGAGAGTGTGCACAACATCAGACACTGTTGTGGGCAGAGAGAGAGGGAGAGAGAGAGTGGAGAGAGAGAGACTGGAGTGAGGGAGGGAGAGAGAGTGGAGACACGAAGTGGGGAGAGAGAGAAGCAGGGAGAGAGAGAAGCGGGGAGAGAGAGAAGTGGGGAAGAGGGAGAAGTGGGGAAGAGAGAGGGGAGAGAATGGAGAGAAAGAGAGACTGGTGTGAGGGAGGGAGAGAGACAGAGAGAGAGGGGAGAGTGAGGGAGAGAGGGGGGGTAGGGAGAGTATGGAGAGAGGGAGGGAGAGAGAGAGTGGAGACAGAAGTGGGGAGAGAGACAAGTAGGGAGAGAGAGGAGTGGGGAAGAGAGAGGGGAGAGAGAGGGGAGAGTGAGGGAGGGGGGGGGAGGGAGAGAGTGGAGAGAGGGAGGGAGAGAGAGAGTGGAGAGAAGGAAGGAGAGAGAGAAGGGCGGGAGAGAGAAGGGGAGAGAGGTAGAGAGTGGAGAGAGAGAGTGGAGAGAGGGAGGGAGAGAGAGAGAGGAGAGTGGGGGAGAGAGAGAAGGGGGAGGGGGGAGAGTGAAGGGGAGGGAGAGGGGAGAGAGAAGGAGAGAGAGGGTGGAGAGAGGGAGGGAGAGAGAGAAGAGAGTGGGGAAGAGAGATAAAGGGGGACAGAGAGTGTGGAGAGAGAGAGAGGGAGAGGGAGACGGAGACAGTGAGGGAGGAAGAGGGAGACAGAAGGACTGAGAGAGAGAAGAAGAGATCGGGAGAGATAAAAGTGGACAGAGAAAGAGAGGAGACAAAGAATTGAGAGAGAGAGATTGAGAGAGTAGAGAAATTGAGACAGTGGTCAGGCATATGGAGTGAGAGAGACTAGAGAGAGAGAGGAAACAGAGAGAGATAGAAAGTAGAGAGAGGAAGAGAGAGAGAGAAAGAGTGTAAAGACAGACAATAGAGAGAGTGGAGAGAGATGGAGTGAGAGATGGAGAGGGACGCTGATCATTAGGAAAAAGAGAGGGAGAGAGATAGAGTGTGAGAGAGACAGAAAGTGAGAGAGAGAGAGAAGTCATCCAGAGGGAGAGAAAGAGGGAGAGAGAGAGAGACAGAAGAGGGGAGGAAAGGAGTGAGGGTGCCTGAGAGACTGTGACAGAGACAGAGATAGAGAGACAGGGAAAGACAGGGGCAGAGAGGGGAAGAGAGAGAGTGCCAGAGATGCGGACAGGAAGAAAGAATGAAAGAGGGAGGGCCTGAGAGAGAGAGACAGAGAAAGAGAGGGAGAGAGAGAGAGCGAATATATGTGAGAGAGGTGTGAAAAATGGGGGCTTGGTGGGGGGCAGAAAAAATGGGAGAGAGAAGGAGCGAGGCAAGGTGAAGAGCCAGAAAGGAGGAAATCATGAGAGACAGAGTGTATTGGGGACAGAAGGAGAAAGTTGGTGCACCTGAGGCAAAAGAGGGATTTGACGGCAGTGAAGGAGAAAGAGAGAACGAGAGGATGGGAGTTACCGGGAGGGAGAGATACTTAGATGGGGTGAGAAAGCATTGAGGAGGAGAGAGAGAGAGAGAGAGTGGGAGAGGAGGAAGGAATTGGGAGGGAAGAGTCAGAGAAAGAAAGGACGAAGAGGAGGAAGAGAGAGAGAAAGCAGAGGAACGAGGTGGAGAGCGAGACTGAGTGAGGGACGAGAAGGAGTGAGGGATGGGGACGTTACTGGTATCCAACTCCTCACGGGGTTGGGGAGGGAGGGGGAGGGTGGGGATGAGACACACCCCAGATACTCACCCTCATTGTGCGTGGTAACCGTTTGCAATAGGATGCCATCCTTGTACCAGTCAATGGTGGGTGCTGGGTAGCCATTCCTACTGGTACAGACACCAATCTGTGGGGCAAAGGGGTAGAGGGCATCAGTAATGGAGCCATCACCCAGGGCCAAAACGCCCCACCCCTCCATTTGCTACCCCTCCACCCAACTAAGCCAAGATGCTGACCTGCCTCCGGGCACCGCTAATACTGCCCAGCTGCCCTCGGTGGGGGCTCTCGCTGTAGACATGGGAACAGAAGAAAATGGGGCAGAATGAGGCCATTCAGCCCCCTGGAGCCTGGCCCTGTGCCTTCCACAAGGTTCCACTTTCTCCCAGTGCCTGGAAATCAGCTCATGGGACGGCTTCATGGGACAGGCCCTTCAGCCCATCCAATGTGTCCTGGCCCTCCTCTTCAATCTACTGTGGTCCTGCTTTCTGAATACCCCTCTCCTCCCTAAGTCCAATAGCTTTCACTTTAAAAGCAGGCCATTTGGCCCATTCTGTCTGTGCTGGCCCTCCGAATGAACAATTGGGTTGAAGCCAACTCCAACCCCCCACCACCCCATCATTGCCCTACTCCCCCCACCTCCCACAATCCAGACCCTCACCGCTCCTGGTTGAAGTCAATCCCCAGCTCCCCACAACCCTCCCACCCCCACCACCCTTTTTGTGCCCTCTGTGCTCACAATCCAAGAACAGCAGACAGAAAAAGCGAGGCTGGTCTGCCATCGCGTGGATCTGTTTGTGAAGATCCCCCTCGGCAGCCCCCCAAACCTTCCTCCCAGCCAGAAGCACCGAAATCCCGCTCGGAATCTGCCCTTACCTCGGACGGATACTGCTCATTCACAGATAATGTGGCTGGATTGGATTCAATCTCCGGCTGTTCTGGAGCATCTGGGGGAGACAGTTTGGATGAGAGGGTTAGAGGGGGGCTCCAGTGGTCTTATCGGTGGACTCTAACTCATCTGTGGGACGCAGGGTGACATTGTCCGAACATAAAATTCCGCCCCCACCCCCCGCCGTTTGCATCATCCAGGGACCGTGATCCAACGTCAGCCAACAAAATGTTGCGAGCTCTCTCTCCAATCCAGCTCAGACGGCTGTGTTTGGTTACCAATGCAGTTCTGGTCGACAGCATCGAAATAGCACATACAGGAGCAGGCCATTCAACCCTTCGTGCCTGCTCTGATATGATCATCCAACTCATCGTCTGCTCCTTTCTTCCTCCCCACCGCCACACCCTTCGATCCCTTTAGCCCCAAGAACCGCCTCTAACTCCTTCTCGAAAACATTCAGTCTTTCGGCCTCAACCGCTTTCTGTGAGTTCCAGAGGCTCCCCACACACTCTCCAGGATGATGACTTTTCTCCTCATCTCAGTCCTATCCCGTCTCCTTCAGACTGTGACCTCCTGGTTCCACACTCCCACCCTCCCCCGTCATCGGGAACATCCTTCCTGTGTTGACCTTCTCAAGTCCTGTCAGAATTCAATCGGTTTCTATGAGATTCCTCCTCGTTCTTCGAAACTCCAGTGCATATATTCCTAACCAATAGGGTCTCTCTTCATACGTCAGCCCTACCATCCCTGGAATCAGTCTGGGAAACCTTCGCTGCCCTCCCTCCATCACCAGAACCTCCTTCCTCGGATAGGGAGACCCCAGACTACAGACACAATAAACCATGGGCTGGTCTCACCAAGGCCCCTGTACAATTGCAGTGAGACGTCCCTGCTCCTGTACTCCAATCCTCTCGCTATGAGGCCAACGTACCATTTACCTTCTTCACCCCCTGCTGCCCCTACAATGCTTACCCTCAGTGACTGGGGCACCCAGCTCTCCTCGCACCCCCCCCCCCCTCCCCAAACTATCACCATTCAGATAATAATCTGCCTTCCTGCTTTTATTCCCAAAGTGGACAGACTCACATACGCCCCAAGGTGCTGCCATCTGCCACGCATTTACCCAGTCACACAACCCCTCCAGGTCACCCTGAAACATCTCTGCATTCTCCTCACAGCTCACTCTCCCACTATGCTGCAAACATGGAGGCATTTAATCTTAAATCTTTGTGAATGCCTCAATTTCACATGGACGGAGCGCTGAGGAATCGTCCTGTTCCCCACCCTCGGGATCAAAGTACGGTGATGCTGGCTTACATCAATCTCCCAGTGCACCGAATGCCATCTGAAGACTCTCAGCGAGGCTGGACTTGCAGGTTAAGACACGACCAGAGCTGAGCGGCACATTACAGAACCAGGAATGACGTCAATCTCCTCTCCAGGTTCATTGTACAGTATACCCAGTGAATAACAAGGCCCTCCTCCCTACCTCCTCCTCTTTGCCTCCCCCAAATCCCCATCACTATCTCTCCCTTCCTCCCTCATCTTTCCATCCACTTTCCCGCTCCTCATCCGGCCAAAATAATTCCAATTCCTATCCAATCTCCTAGTGAAGAGGATTCTCCTGACTTCCTGATTGGATTGATCCATGAATAAAACTTGCACATTAGTAACATCCACACACAGTAGCATCTGGCCCCGATCCCCTCCCATCCTTCAGATTGTGTCAAAGACCTCTATCAGGTTATTCCCCTTTCCCATTGAGGGTTGTGGTCCTTTCGGGTGTATTTTAACATCGCCACACCTTCTCAGTTCTGTTATCGCCTCACATCTTCCCTGAGCTTCTCTGTTGCTGCCTCCTAATAAAACATGGGTGGTTCTCTTCGACCTCTTCATAGGCCATGCTAACTTCACCCGCATTTCCAACAAGCTCCCCGCGTCCCAATCTCTGGCCCAGGGTTACCATCACTCTGCTCCTGACGCTGATTCAACTCATTGAGAGTTAGTAGGAACTGCAGATGCTGGAGAATCCGAGACAACAAGGTGCAGGGCTGGATGAACACAGCAGGCCAAGCAGCATCATAGGAGCAGAGAGGCTGACGTTTCGGGCCTAGACCCTTCATCAGAAAAGGGGGAGGGGAAGGGGGTTTTGAAATAAATAGGGAGAGAGTGGGAGGCGGATAGAAGAGGGATAGAGGAGAGGATAGGTGGAGAGGAAACAAACAGGTCGAAGAGGCGGGGATGGGGCCAGGAAAGGTGAGTGTAGGTAGGGAGTTAGGAAGGGGATAGGTCAGTCCAGGGAGGACGGACAGGTCAAGGGGGCGGGATGAGGTTGGTCGGTAGGAGATGGAGGTGCGGCTTGAGGTGGGAGGAGGGGATAGGTGGGAGGAAGAACAGGTTAGGGAGGCAGGGACGAG
>NW_025970347.1:0-2317 GCF_021869965.1 Rhincodon typus | reverse complement strand
AGCCTCTCTGCTCCTATGATGCTGCTTGGCCTGCTGTGTTCATTGAGAGTTTGTTTCCTCAACCACTCAAGCTCTCCTCTCCCTCTCGCTCTGTCTCTATCTCTCTCTCTCTCTCTATCTCTATTTCTGTCTCTCTCTCTCCGAGTCACTCTTTCTGCCTTTCTGTCTCTGTTTCTCTCTCTCAGTCTCTCTCTCTATCTATCTCTCTCTCTGAGTCACTCTCTCTCTGCCTTTCTATCAGTCTCTCTGTCTCTCTGTCTCTCTCTGTCTCTCTCTCTCTCCATCTCTGAGTCTCTGTCTCGCTCTCTCTCTTTCTCTCTCTCCCTGTCTTTCTTGCTCTTCCTGTCTCTGTCTCTCTCTCTGTATCTCCCTCTTTCTCTCTCTCTCCTTCTCTTTCCCCCTATCCCCGCCCTCTCTGTCTCTCCATCTCTGTGTCTCTCTCCGTCTCTCTCTGTCTCCCTCTCTCTGTCTCTCCATCTCTGTTTCTATCTCTCTGTCTCTCTCTGTCTGTCTCTCTCTCCCCCTCTCTCTGCCTCTCTCTCCCTCTCTCTGTCTCTCTCTCTCTCCCTCTCTCTGTCTCTCTCTGAGTCTATCTCTGTCTCTCTCCCTCTATTTTTCTGTCTCTCTCTGTCTCTCTCTCTCTCTCTCCCTTTCTCTGTCTCTCTCTCCCTCTCCCTGTCTCTCTCTCCCTTTCTCTGTCTCTCTCTCTCTGCCCCCCACGTTCATATTGATTAAGATCCAACTTTGTGTTCAGCCACTGTGCTGTCCATTGGGAATGTGTACCATGGGACTGAATGGGAAGGAGTTTCACAATTAGGATTGTGTACCCAGAACATGGATCATAGAAATGTATGGCACAGGAATGGGCCCTTAGGCCCACAATGCTGTGCTGCACATGATGCCAAATTAAACTAATAATCCCTTCTGTCTGCCTTTGGTCTATATCCCTCCATTCCTCGCATATTCATATGTTTATCTAAAAGCCCCTTAAATGCCCCTATTTTATCTGCCTCCAGCACACTGACAGTGTGTTCCACATTCCTATCACTCTCTGTGGAAAAAACTCGCCCCTCACATCTCCTTTGAATACCCCCCCACCCCACATTTAGACATTTCAACTCTGGGAAAAAGATTCTGTCAACCCTATCTATGCAGCTCATTATTTTATAGATTTCTATCAGGTCTCCCCTCAGCCTCCAGAGAAAACGACCTGAGTTTTTCTAGCCTCTCCTTATAGCTCATACCCTCTAATCCAGGCAGCATCCTGGTAAAACCTCTTCAGCACCCTCTCCAAAGCCTCCACATCCTTCCTGTAATGTAGCGACCGGAATTGAACACAATACTCTTAGTGTGGCCTAACCAAAGTCTTATAAACATGCCATCCTGACTCTGGTAGGTCGGGAGGGAATGGGTAGGGTTTTGGATCCATTGGGATTGTGTGGAGTAGGGGTGAATGGGTAGGGGTTTGGATCCATTGGGATTGTGCACAACGAAAATGAATGGGAAGCGGTTTGACCCTTTGGGATTGTGTACAACGGGACTGAACGGGAAAGGATAGATCCATTGGGATTGTGTGGAGTAGGAGTGAATGGGTAGGGGTTTGGATCCATTGGAATTGTGCAGAGTAGGAGTGAACGGGAAGGGATTGGATCCATTGGGATTGTGTGGCGTGGGAGTGAATGGGAATGGAATGGATCCATTGGGAGGGGATTGGGAAGCAGAGCTCAGCGCTGGGTCACTGAAGAGTATGAAACTCCGCAGAGAAAGCACTCACCATAGACTTTGAGCTCGGTTTTCCCTTCCTGGCTTCCCGTAGCTCCAGCGATGACCTGGCACAGGAAAGGGCGCTCATCCATCACCTCTACCCGACTGATCACCAGGCTGTTGTCACTATCCATGGTCACCCGCTTGGTGTAGGGTGTACCAGGGTCTGTCACACTGTTTGCCTCGTCTTTGTAAGCAATTCTTTGTCGCTCACCATGTTTATTCATCTAGGCACAGGGTGGGGGGAGGGACGGGTTTCACAAAGCAGAAAGACTCAACTAAATGGACATCCAACAGATCTTGCATTTATAAAGCACCTGCTGCTTCACAAAAGGTAGACGGCTGCTTCAACAGCAGCAACCAGGCGATGAAACGCTTCGGCATTATGTCAAAGGATTCAAAAACTCCGTCAAACGGAGGTCAGCTCCCAAAGAGCATCAGAAAAGGGGAAGAGGGGTTAAGGTGCTGGATAGGTGCCGGGAGGGGGTGTAGGGGCTGGAGGAGGTTACAGAGATAGGGAGGGGGTGTAGGGGCTGGAGGAGGTTACAGAGAT
>NW_025970346.1:0-12385 GCF_021869965.1 Rhincodon typus | reverse complement strand
TTTCAGGCCTAGTTTCTGAAGAAGGGTCTAGGCCCGAAACGTCAGCCTTCTGGTTCCTCTGATGCTGCTTGGCCTGCTGTGTTCATCCAGCTCTACACCTTGTTATCTCAGATTCTCCAGCATCTGCAGTTTCTACTATCTCTGAAACCACTTCTGTGCTTTTGTTCAGCTACATATTAACTAAGCAATTTATCAGCAATTTTGTGACTCTGCTTTCTGAACGCACATGCTGCCAGACCTGCTGAGTTTTCCTAACCCAGCAATTTCTGTTTTTGTTTTTAGTGTAATCCCACAGCTTTCTGATCAGTCACATTGCTCAACTATTTGAGAAATGCATGACTGCTCTATTCTGAAGTTACTTAGCAAGTCCAGGATAAGCTCACAGTTACAGATCAACTCACACACTGAGGAATGAAATCCCTTTAGGTTGACACCTCCATTAATTTGAATCACAGCACCCATATCTCTCATTTGACACAAACTATCACTTCTTCTAATAATCTTGGCCTTGTGCTACTAAGATTTACAGAGTCTTCTGGGGTAAGGAAAGCATTGACTTTTATTCAAAGACTTATATTTACAATAGTTTCACTTTGCCATGATGTTTCTAAGACAAAGATCATGTGACATTTCAGCACTTCTTTTGATGATTATACTGTATCACTACCACATCAAACAGTCAGACATAACTCCTAATACTATAACCATACATCCCCCGAAGTCTCTTCTGTCGCATTATATGACACATTCAGGATTCTGTAAGGGGCAAGAGAACCAACAGTGTTTACGGTCATAGAAGCCTTACGGTGTGGAAACAGGCCATTCAGCCCAGCTAGTCCACACGGACCTTCTGAAGACCATCCCACCCAGACCATCCCCTCGCACCTAACCTAAACATCCCTGAACACTGTGGGCAATTTAGCATGGCCAATCCGCCTAACCTACACGTCTTTGGACTGTGGGAGGAAACCGGAGCGCCCAACGGAAATCCACACAGATAATGGGAGAATGTGCAAACTCCACACAGACAGTCACCCGAGGCTGGAATCAAACCCAGGTCCCTGCTGCTGTGAGGCAGCAGTGCTAACCACTGAGCTACCGTGCCACCCCAGCACTGTTTAATAAGCCTATTTGAAAATTAATGAACTGAATGATCTTCCAGGATATTCTATCAATGTATAACAAACAAAATTCCCTCATTGCACTACTTTCCTCTGAAATCTCGCAAAATTGCTGATTGCCTTTCTCTCAAATATTTCAATGTTTTATCACACTATCTTGGAGAGCACATCTGCATAATAATCTCTTAATTCTGATCACTCTTATGAAATGATGGTGGGAATTCCTATGTTCAGACACAGTTGTAATAGTGTATTGAGAGATTTCAAAATGCTCAGCCTAATTGTCTGACTGGACTTTTCCCAACTATCTCTTTCATTTGAAACTATATCTCTCCAGGAATGGAGTAACAATTAAATTCCAAAAGAATGAAGAAAATCTTCAATCAAAAATACCGGTGAAACAGAGAAAAATTTAACTTGTGACTTGAAAGATCAGGAATTTATCCATCAATGAATGAATTATATCTAAAATAAAATCAAGCATCCACTGAAATCCCACTTATACTCAAGTGTAGATTATCATCAAAACTTGAATTCATGTCATGAATTTAGTGCAGTTAAATTAAACCAAGGGACAAAATATTTGACAGAATTGGTAAGTTATATTGCAAAACTCTGAACCACCAATGTCAACATTTGTGACAAGTTGTGGAGGAGCATGTTTTCTAATGTTATGATCCCAACACTGAGATTGGGAATGCCTTCAGCACTTAAAAGGACTGACGCATGGAATTCCAGCCCTTTCAAACCTTGGGTCATTCTATCAGGAATTTTAAGTCCTACCAGTTTATACAACTGGCTATTAACAGCAAAGGCCACAGAACAGATTTCATGAGGCAAGAGCATTGGATTTGTCTACTATGGAAGAATGAAATCAATGCTTTGTACATTCTCATCAGAACCTATTCCATCTGGTATGGCTGTACTGCTTCAGCAATAGACCCATCTCTCCTCATTCACCTTGGACCCTGATGTGGAATTATAGCAAAGTTGAGAAATTGAAAAAAAAATCATCTGATAATTTTTGCTAAATTTGAAATGTGTGCAGGTTAGCTCATCTTGTTTCATAAGCATTCAAATCCTGGCCTTCCTACCATCTCATAGTTTGCACACATCTGATTAAACACTGAAGTTAATTGGCATTCCATGTTCTTTGCAATTTAAACACATTAGTCATCTGGAAAATACCCAAGCAGTTAAATATAGCAACCCTAAGAGGAGTATGACAGAATAATTCCATGCCATATGAATGATAGTAATAATAATTATTCCTGTTACATTAAACAACTGCACTCAGTCGAAAATATAATTATATTACTGTCACCACCTTGGCTATGTTAATTGAGGTACTTGTTACAAGTAGAGTTACGCTGCAACTGGTATATATTTTAAACCAAAACCTCACACAAACAGTTTTTCATCCCTTCTGCATGTGGCTAACCAGGGGTTTCAGAGTCAGAATGTTCAGTGTTAAAGTACATTTATAAACTTAGCATTTACATTTCTTATTGCAACTTTCTGGCTTATAATTTAGCTACAAAAAGATTATATGACTTGTAGGGTTACAAATCTATTAAGTTTAAAATGTATTCAGATAATGACAGCCTCTGTCTGCACATGTAATCTGTATCACAGTTTCTGTTGCTTGTGTTGAAAAGAAATATATAATGTATTTACGTATGAACTTTTGCACCACTCAAAATGGATACACTGATGAAAGTGAAATCTTCCAGCTACATCAATGGAATGGTAAATCCCTACCAGGTTCCTTCCATCTGTGAGTTGAAATCTAGATTTGAAGGGAAGTCACCAAGCTGAGTGCACTTTAATGAGGTACGGTAAGATTTTCTGATTTGTTTAAGAGATGTGGGCATTGCTAGCAAATGCTATCCATGAGAAAATGGTGGTGAATTGGCGCATTCTATGTGCTGTGCGTGCATCCACGGTGCTGTAATGTAGGATGTCCCAAGATTTTGACACAGTAATGATGAAGGAATAGCAACATATCTACAAGACAGGATAGTGAGTAATTTGGAGGGGAGCTTGCAATCAGTGAGGTTACTCCACTACCTTCGTTCTTCTAGATGGTATAAGTCATGAGTTTGAACAGTACTGTTGGCATCAATCAAGTGCACTGCTTTGTGTTGAATGATGCTGAGTTTCTTGAATGTTATTTGAGTTGGACCTACCCAGGTATTTGAAGAGTGTTACAATTGGGAGCAGCAAGGGCATAGACAGTACTCTAGGTGGGGCCAAGAGTGGTTTGACACAAGCTGGTCAAGTCCTAAAGCCTAAAAACTGTGTCTGCAGCAGGTGGTGAGGATAGCAACAAGAGGGAAAAACATACTTGACCTCATCCTTATGAATCTGCTGCTGCAGATGCAACTGCCTGTGACAGTATTGGTAAGAGTGACCACTCATCAGTCCTTGTGAAGATAAAATCTCATCTTCACCTTGCGTTGTGTGGCACTTCCACCATCCTAAATGGGACAGACTTCAAACAAATCTAGCAATCCAAGACAGGGCATGTATGAGGTACTGTGGGCCATCAACAGCAGCAGAATTATTCTCCAACCTCATGGCCTGGTACATCCCCACTCTAAAATTATCATCAAGCCAAGGAACCAACCCTAGTTCAATGTAAAGTGCAGGAGGGCTTGCCAGGAGCAGTACCAGGCATACTTAAAACTGAGATAACAAGGTGTGGAGCTGGAGGAACACAGCAGACCAGGCAGCATCAGAGGAGCAGGAAAGCTGACGTTTCGGGTCGGGACCTTTCTTCAGCAATGGGGAAGGGGAAGTGGGCTCTGAAATAAATAGAGAGAGGGGAGTTGGTGATCGCAGGTAGAGATTGGAGCGGACAGGTGGTAGAGAAGACAGACAGGTCAAGGAGGCAGGGATGGCGGGGGGAGTTGGTCTTAGGATGAGGTCGGGGGTGGGAAGATTTTGAAGCTAGTAAAGTCCACATTGAGACCATTGGGTTGTAGGGTTCCAAGGCGGAATATGAGGTGCTGTTCCTCCAGCTTCCAGGTGGCATCGTTGTGATACTGGAGGAGGCCCAGGTTGAACATGTCGTCCAGGGAGTGGGAGGGGGAGTTGAAGTGGTTCGCAACTGGGAGGTGCAGTCGTTTGTCGTGAACTGAGTGTAGGTGTTCCACAAAGCGGTCTCCAAGCCTCTGCTTGGTCTCCCCAATGTAGAGGAGGCCACATCGAGAACAGCAGATACAATAGACCACATTAGCGGATGTACAGATGAACTGTTTAATGTGGAAGGTTTTTTTGGGGGCTGGGATAGAGGTGAAGGGGTAGGTGAAGGGGCAGGTGTAGCACCTCCTGCGGTTGCAGGGAAAGGTGCCGGGGGTGGTGCGGCTAGTGGGGAGTGTGTTGCGGACGAGGGAGTCGCAGAGAGAATGGTCCCTCCGGAAGGCAGATAAGGGTGGAGAGGGAAATATATCCTTGGTCGTGGGGTCAGATTGCAGGTGGCAGAAGTGGCGGAGAATGATGTGTTGAATCCGAAGGTTAATGGGGTGATATGTGAGGACAAAGGGAATTCTGTCTTTGTTTTTATTGCGGGGAGGGGGTGTGAGGGCTGAGGTGCGGGAAATGCAAGAGATGCGGTCAAGGGCGTTTTCGACCACTGAGCAGGGAAAATTGTGGTCCTTGAAAAATGAGGACATCTGGGATGTCTGGGAGTGGAACGCCTCATCTTGGGAGATGCGGAGGAGGTGGAGGAATTAGGAATGGGGATGGCATTCTTCCAGGAGGGTGGGTGAGAGGAGGTGTATTCTAGGTAGCTGTGGGAGTCGGTGGGCTTGAAATAGATATCAGTTTCCCGGTGGTTACCAGAGATGGAGACAGAGAGGTCCAGGAAGGAGAGAGAGGTATCAGAGATGGTCCAGGTGAACTTGAGGTTGTGGTGGAAGATGTTAGTAAAGTTGATGAACTGTTCGAGCTCCTCGATGTAGGGGAGGAAGAGATGGGGGATAGTGCCAGTGTAGCTGCGGAAGAGAGACTGTTCCACGTATCCTACAAAGAGGCAGGCATAGCTTGGGCCCATGCGGATACCCATGGCCACCCACTTCGTCTGTAGGAAGTGGGAGGAGTTGAAGGAGAAGTTCACTGACCAATTCCCATCCCCACTTCCTAGCTACACTCACCTTTACTAGCTTCATCCCTGCCTCCTTGACCTGTCTGTCTTCTCTCCCACCTGTCGCTCCACTATCTACCTGCTATCACCGCACCCCCCTCTATTTCTTTCAGAGCCCCCTTCCCCTCCCCCATTTCTGAAGAAGGGTCCAGACCCGAAACATCAGCTTTCCTGCTCCTCGGATGCTGCCTGGCCTGTTGTGTTTCTCCAGCTCCACACCTCGTTATCTCAGACTCCAGCATCAGCAGTTCTTACTATCTCTGAGTGAGTTACATACCTAAAACTGAGGCGTGAGTCTGGTGAAGCTACAAAACAGGATGACTTGCATGCTAAACAATATAAACAAAAAATGATAGACATAGCTAAGCACGTGCAGCCCTCCGCTCCCTCCGCTCCAATCCCAACTTCACCATAAACCCGCGGACAAGGGAGGCGCAGTTGTAGTATGGCGCACTGACCTCTACATCGCCGAGGCCGGACGCCAACTCTCCGACACCTCCTCCTACCGCCCCCTTGATCATGACCCCACCCCTGAGCACCAAACCATCATCTCGCAAACCATCCACAACCTCATCACCTCAGGTGACCTCCCACCCACGGCCTCCAACCTCATCGTTCCCCAACCTAGCACTGCCCGCTTCTATCTCCTTCCCAAAATCCACAAACCTGAATGCCCTGGTCGACCCATTGTCTCCGCCTGCTCCTGCCCCACCGAACTGATCTCCAACTATCTAGACTCCATTTTCTCCCCCCTGGTCCAGGAACTCCCTATCTATGTCCGTGACACCACCCACGCCCTCCACCTCCTCCAGAACTTCCAATTCCCCGGTCCCCAACACCTCAACTTTACCATGGACGTCCAGTCCCTCTACACCTGCATTCCCCATGCAGATGGCCTTAAGGCCCTCCGCTTCTTCCTGTCCCGCAGGCCCGACCAGTCCCCCTCCACTGATACCCTCATCCGCTTAGCCGAACTCGTCCTCACACTCAACAACTTCTCTTTCAATTCCTCCCACTTCCTACAGACAAAGGGGGTAGCCATGGGTACCCGCATGGGCCCAAGCTACGCCTGCCTCTTTGTAGGTTACATGGAACAATCCCTCTTCTGTACCTACACCGGCCCTAAACCCCACCTCTTCCTCCGTTACATTGATGACTGTATCGGCGCCGCCTCGTGCTCCCACGAGGAGCTCGAACAGTTCATACACTTCACTAACACCTTCCACCCCAACCATAAGTTTACCTGGACCATCTCTAACACCTCTCTCCCCTTCCTGGACCTCTCTGTCTCCATATCGGGCAACCACCTAGAAACCGATATTCATTTCAAGCCCACCGACTCCCACAGCTACTTAGAATACTCCTCCTCCCACCCACCTTCCTGCAAAAATGCTATCCCCTATTCCCAATTCCTTCGCCTCCGCCGCATCTGCTCCCAGGATGAGGCATTTCCACTCCCGTACATCTCAGTTGTCCTCGTTTTTCAAGGACAGTAACTTCCCCTCCTCGGTGGTCGAGAACGCCCTGAACCGTGTCTCCCACATCTCCCGCACCTCATCCCTCACACCCCGTCCACGCAATAAGAACCAAAAAAGAATCCCCCTCGTCCTCACGTACCACCCCACCAACCTCCGGATCCAACGCATCATCCTCCGACACTTCCGCCATCTGCAATCCGACCCCACCACCAAAGACATCTTTCCCTCCCCACCCTTATCTGCTTTCCGGAGGGACCACTCTCTCCGTGACTCCCTTGTCCGCTCCACACTCCCCTCCAGCTCCACCACACCCAGCACTTTTCCCTGCAACCGCAGGAAGTGCTACACCTGCCCCCATACCTCCTCCCTCACCCCCATCCCAGGCCCCAAGAAGACTTTCCACATCAAGCAGATGTTCACCTGCACATCTGCCAATGTGGTATACTGCATCCGCTGTACCCGGTGTGGCTTCCTCTACATCGGGGAAACCAAGCGGAGACTCGGGGACCGCTTTGCAGAACACCTACGCTCGGTTCGCAATAAACAACTGCACCTCCCAGTCGCGAACCATTTCAACTCCCCCTCCCACTCCTCAGACGACATGTCCATCCTGGGCCTCCTGCAGTGCCACAACGATGCCACCCGAAGGTTGCAGGAACAGCAACTCATATTCCGCTTGGGAACCCTGCAGCCCAATGGTATCAATGTGGATTTCACAAGTTTCAAAATCTCCCCTCCCCCTACCGCATCCCAAAACCAGTCCAGCTCGTCCCTGCCTCCCTAACCTGTTCTTCCTCCCACCTATCCCCTCCTCCCACCTCAAGCCGCACCTCCATCTCCTACCGACCAACCTCATCCCGCCCCCTTGACCTATCCGTCCTCCCTGGACTGACCTATCCCCTTCCTAACTCCCTACCTACACTCACCTTTACTGGCTCCATCCCCGCCTCTTCGACCTGTTTGTTTCCTCTCCACCTATCCTCTCCTCTATCCCTCTTCTATCCGCCTCCCACTCTCTCCCTATTTATTTCAAAACCCCCTTCCCCTCCCCCTTTTCTGATGTAGGGTCTAGGCCCGAAACGTCAGCCTCTCTGCTCCTATGATGCTGCTTGGCCTGCTGTGTTCATCCAGCCCTGCACCTTGTTGTCTCGGATTCTCCAGCATCTGCAGTTCCTACTATCTCTGACATAGCTAAGCAACCTGATTAACAGTTAATCAGATTTAAACTCTGCAATCCTGCAATCATCCATCATGATGGTGTTGGACAATTAAACAAGAGGCTCCACAAGTATTCCCATCCTCAGTGATGGGGGCAGACCAGCACATCAGTAGGATTATGCTGTGGTGGCAGGCCATTGCTGACTTCTGTATCCTCCTGGAACAAGACTTCCTTCTCAGTGGACTAGCTGGGTATATATTGCTAGTTGATGATAAGATGCCTGGTCCTGGAGTATCATTCCCCACCCCACCCTCCAACTCCACACCCTCAAAATCCCATTGTGCACCTTTCCTACTGCCTGCCTTTCATCAAGTTGTGTGCTCCCTTCTGCATCAAAGAGAAAAAAACAGAATTTTTGAGTGCCAGTCCTATCTTGTGTGGAGGATGACTGCAAGGCATGGGTGTGAGAGGGTAAATTGAACAGTGGTGAGAGTGGGTGGTTGATGGCTGAAAGAGGAATATGAGGTGACGGAGGAGAGAGAGAGGAATGAATGGTGCTGTAGGCATTTTGTCCTGAGAAGTGTTGTGCAGTAAGTCAGAGCGAAAGGTTTGGCACCCAACCCTTGCATTCTGGATGCTCTTGGTGCTCAGCTCTGACTCATAGTGTTAAGTAAAAATCCTTCCTTTGACAGAACAGAGATTTCGAGGAGCACAGAGGTAGAATGACAATTGGTTGGCTTGGGTAAAGAGAAATGGTAACTCCATTTTGTTTGTGACTAAGGCGTTGGAATTCTGTCTACGGTGTCTGCAGATTATCTGTGGTGATGCTCACATTGAGGCCTTAGGTAGATGTGCTGTCCACACAAAGTGTAATGGAAAGAACGGATAACTGGAGGTTACACAAATCAGTGAGACAATATCTATGTATGTTTATGTTCAAGAAGAATCATTTATTTGAAGTGAATAATGTAATTGAAATCAGTACTTGTTTGCATGAGATCAACTTGACATTAACAACATGAATTATGTGATTGAGGATCAACACATTCCTGGTCACTGTTGAAATTACTGGTGTCATTTTTTCTGTTTTAATTTTTATGTTGCATTTTTAATGTCTTAAAAACCCTGTGTATAATTATCCACACTTACTAACTTGCAGTTGCCAAGAAAGAAAGGTGAATTTTTTCCTTTAACTTCACATTATGGGTGTATTCTGCAGGTAGAGATGCAATAGCTTTCAATTAGGGTGGTTGTGACAAAATATTCCTGTGATTGTCTGGAAGTCTGGAGAGATTGAATTACAACAGAATTAATTTTCTATACCGAAGGGAATGGAGATGAGGCAACAAAATAAACAAAAAGTGTTCCAAGAGAGTTATCTATTGACTAGTTTGCAGATCAGTAAATCCATTCCAATTGTATAGTATCTCCTCTTCCTTTATCTTCATTTTCCTTTTTGCATTTGCACCCATACTGAAAAGTCTCCTTTTTTCTCAGTCCCCAGTTCTGATGCAGTTACAAGCTGAAATGCGATAACAATGCTTCTCTCGGTTTCATACACATAGATTGTGTGGTTAAGCATAAATAGAGTGAGACTTCCAGTTATTCCAATGACAGGTACCTTTTCTTTTTCCCACAATTCCAATTAAACCAATGCATATCACCTCCAGTAAAACGAGAAAGGAGATGTGGACTTCATCAATTCAGGGGCTAGCATTCATAGGCAAGGAGTTTTAACACAAAGAAGTCGAAAGAGATACATTTTAGTAGAAAGAATGAAGAAAGGCAATATGGTACAATTTTAAAGGAATAGAGAGGTCTGGGGAGTATCTGTATAAATCCCTGAAGAGGCTGCACAATTTGCAATGATTCTTAAAATACAGTGCAGGATTCTTAGCTGTCTTAAGAAAAAAAAGTACAAAAGCAGATATGTTAAATATTCTTAAAACATTACATATATTTCAAGTGAAGTGTTGTGTCCATGGCATGGGTTGAGTTTGCCTCCTCCAACAACGTGCTATAGTTGATGTGGCAATGTTTATATTATCTCTCGTGACCTGCTAATTTTTTCTTCTGTCTTGCACAGGCCTCCAGGTTTCAATGTTAGAACGGTGGAGCATGCTTCCAATAGAGTGATGGAGTGTTGTGATTAAAGTAATCTGAGGTAAGATGAACGATGACATCATTATACCCTCATCACATGTTACAATATAATGACGATAACCTGAGCATGTCCTTATTGATATGTTGATTATGATTTCTGAAGAAGGGTCCCGACCCGAAACGTCAGCTTTCCTGCTCCTTTGATGCTGCCTGGCCTGCTGTGTTCCTCCAGCTCTACACCTCATTATCTCAGACTACAGCATCGGCAGTTCCTACTATCCCTATTGATTATGAGACCCTTGGAAATTTACTAAAATGAATTTAAAAGACATATAGAAAATATTTATTTGACAGATACCAAGGATAACGGACTTTGGTTGTGTTGAGACAGGAGAACCTGAGGGCGTTACAGCAGAGAAGCCTAGGAAGAGATTTAATAGAGCTGTTTAAGATCATGAATGGCTTTGATAGAGTGAGTAAAGAGCAACTGTTTAAGGTGTAAGAGAATCTGTAACTTTGGACATACACTTAGCATTGTTGACAAATAACAGAGGTGCCATGAAAATACATGAACAGTAGGTTGTTGTGATCTGGAATGCACTAAAGGTGCAAGAAGAAGATTCAATGGTAACATTTAAAATAAAATTGGATAAATACTTGAAGGAAAGAAATAGAGGAACAGTGGAGTGAGATTGACTGGATAGCTCTACAATGGTCCAAGTAGTCTCCTTCTGTGAAGTATTATTTCATGATTTTATTTCAATGAAACAACAAAACCTGTTTTTTTTTTGGAGCAGTTGCTGCCTGAATAGCTTTGAATTTCCATCTTAACTTCAGGTTTCTTGCACTCGAGGATTTATTTTTTGTTTTTCTCTCTGAATGCTGATGACAGATCTGTGTACATGTAGTATTTTTAAGTTTTGTTTCTGATTGACATTCAGCTCGGTGTGAGATGATGAATAAATGTCATCAAGTTATCCTACCTTTTCATTTTGACATTTTTTTCCCTGAAGATAATGTGTTTTTGTTTCTGTTTTGTGGTAATGTTAGTGTTCTGCAGAGAGTTAAGTACTTCTTACTACATCTCATCTGTTGTTAGTCACTGGTTTTTCATGTTCAAAGATAATTATTTTACAAGATCTGTTGAAAGAAGCATCCTGAGAAACACAGTATGCTAAAAATTAATAAACATCTGCATTTTGGATGGATTGATTTACTAGTAATTGAGTGAACAATGTTTTTCAGAGCCATTGTCTTTGGATATATTGGCCTTGTATCTTCATTTTGCACTCTGCATAGTCCAATTCAGTGTGATGGCCTAATGGTATTATCGCTAAACTGTTCATCAGAAAACCCAGGGAATTTTTCTGGGGACTTGGGTTCAAATCCCACCGTGGCAGATGGTGATGGTGAAATTTGAATTCAATGAAAAAATCCAGAACTAATAGTCTAATGAATCCAATTGTTGAATGTTGGAAAAACCCATCTGCGTTCACCATGTCCTTTAGGGAAGGAAACTGCCATCCACACTATGTCTGGACTATATGTGATTCCAGGCCCACTGCAATCTGGCTGACTCTTAAGTGCCTTCTGCGAGGGCAATAAATGCTGGCCCTATCTGATGATGCCATCATCCTGTGAATGAATAAAAAAAAAATTAAGTCAAGACAGGACAACTCAATGTCCCAATTTTAGTATTGGATTCAAAAGACTAAGTGTAAACTTAGCACAGAGTGCCATGTCTCCATGCTGACATTCTGCCCCATTCTGAAACATTGGGTACATAGATCCTCTCTGCCCCTCCTCCCTACTCGGCTGTTCCTTAGTCAGTGCTAATCTGTGTCCACCCAGATGACGGCCACCACTCTCTTCCATGGTCCTACCATGTCATTACAATGACCTCATCACTAAAGACAGTGTAAAAGTTCTGGCAATAATTAAAAAGAAAACATCCAAGTTTTGAAGGTAACAAGCTGAGGTTAAGGGGCAGCCTGGTTTAAGTTTGTGAAGCCTGTGAAACACTATACCAGCTGCTGTTTTTGAAATCAACATAAACAACAGAATGATAGGAAGGCAGACTGAGGGTAGACTGATTGAGTTCCATTAGTGCAATGTTGTAGCACTATTGTTGTGTACATGTTCCATATTTTAGCTGATGTTGAAATGTATAATTTGTACCATGGTGATGGTATAAAATTAGCTGTTCCCTGACGTGATCAGCAAATGAGTCTGGAATACATTTCATATTTTTATTTTTTTACCATTAAAGGGAAGAATGTATCAATTGTGTTCACTCAATATTTTGTACTTGCTAACCTTTAGGATACTGATCACACATATTACTGTTTTTGGACCGATTCTAATGCAAAGGTCATAT
>NW_025970345.1:0-12389 GCF_021869965.1 Rhincodon typus | reverse complement strand
GAAACGTCAGCCTCTCTGCTCCTATGATGCTGCTTGGCCTGCTGTGTTCATCCAGCCCTGCACCTTGTTATCTTATGACTCTATTGTGTTTGCCGCTTGGCCTTTTCATTCACCCAATTATGTTATGAACCATCGTCAAAAAGAAGGAAAACCAGCTTGAGCTTGTTCCACATTCGTATCCATGATAGTGTCCAAAAAATGTTGACGTTCAATACTTGTTGCCGTTAGGCCAATTTTTGCAGCTGAATGGTTTGCTTTCCAACTCTGTCTCCCAAAAGCTCTGTCCCTAAAGAACATGCTGTCATGCTCAAATCCCAGTCTCCTAAACCAGGAATCTGCCCTCAGGAAGCAAGTTTGGTTTTGACAGCTTGTCTTAAATTTGGAAGTGAATCCTGGCTTTGAAGATAGGTTCGGGTAGATTTCTTAGTGATTTTGCTTAATGGTCCGTACTTCCATGCAAAATATCTCCTTCCGGTTTTATGGCCTAAGTACAATCTGCTGTGTATACTGTCAAAGCTGTTAAATTATATTTCTTAAACATAGCATTTGCAATCTTATTTAAAACATGTTATTATTGCAGTATGTATAGCATAATAGCACTGAGATGATTTGCATTAATGCATTTTCTTTTGAAAAGCACAAGAAACCATGCTCCTGACATGGATTTATCTTTCACAGTTTTTTAGGGGGGTAGTGAAGGAAAGTGCAAATTGCCCACATTCATGTGATGTTGTATTGCAAGCTGATGGTTTTTAACCTTGTTTAAATTGATGGGAACATACATAAACACCGACGTTCAATTTGTCAGTGCAAAATGTTTAAACTAGACACACCTTCTAAAATTTGCTAGAATCATTTGATTTGGAACCGTGTGAGACTTTCTTTTTGGTCAGTTTTTCATGGGTTGGAAGACTCAGACCATCAGAAATGTAAGTGAAATTTGGCTACATTCCCAGATTTTCATTCAGAATAGTAATTTCTGTCTGCATTAAAAGGTGGAGAAATAATGTTCACAGTGTGGAAATACAATGAGGTCTGAACAATTGACCTCAGCATCAAGTCACCAACAAAATATCTTAAATCTGTTTTGATGTTTGTTGAATTTGTAAAATGCAGATTCAAGCTGCAGCGGGACACACAGCAAGGCACTGTCTTTCAGTCAAATAATTCCATAAGAGAAACAATGGAGAATCACTTCCACTTTAAAGGCAAGATCAAGTTCCAAATCCCATCGAAAATCTGCTTAGCAATTTTTCATGTTTCTGAAATTAGATATTTTCATCAAAGGTTGTACTGTGGATATTTCAGTGAAAGATCTGGAAACCTTCTGTGCTCCACCGTTGGATCAAAAGCATTTGAAACAATTTTATATAATAAAACAAAGAACTGTGGATGCTAATGATTCTAAAGCAAAAACAGAAATTGCTTGCGAAGCTCAGCCGGTCTGTCAAGAGAAAGCAGATGTAACGTTTCGAGTCTGTTGATGCCACAGATAGTAGCTTGGAAAAGGTGGTATATATCTATATACTGATGGCAGGTGATTGGGGAATGGGAGCAGATGCAGGGAGGGCATGTGAAGGGCAAAGGGTGGCAGAGGATAGGGATAGTGGAAAAGTGAGTGGGTGGATGAAATTGGAACCCAGACAGATGGTCTGCATGTCTGCTGTTCTAAGAGATGGATAATGGTGATCCAGGGAGAAAATAAAGCTGATAACAGGAACGATTAGTCAGTGAAAATGGGTTGACTGCGCAGAAAGCAGCCCACGTCATGACAGAATGTGAGCTGGGTAAGAGACACAGAAGAAGGTATTTCAGTTTCCAAAATTATTGGCCGCTATCTATTCCTGAAGGCCGCATAGGATAATGAAAACCTGATCTTCCAGCTTGCACTGAGCTTTACTGGAGCATTGTGGCAAGTCCAAATCAGAAACATTGTCCAGGGAACACGGTGTGTTGAAGTGGCAAGCAACTGGAAGCTCAAAGTTATTTTTGCAGATCGAACATGGGTTTTCCGCAAAGCAGTCAACCAGCCTGCGTTTCACCTCCCCAGTGTAGAGCAGACCACATTGTGAACGGTGAATACGGGAGACTAGATTGAGTGAAGTGCAGATATATCGCTGCTTCACTTGGAATATGGGCCTGGGACCTTGGATTGTGAGGAGGAAGGAGGTAAAAAGGCCGGTGTTATACATTCTGCAATTGATGGGGAGGTGATGCTAGAGTGTGGGAGGTGCTGGAAGTGGAGGAGAAGCAGACCAGCATTTCCCAGGAATGGAAACAAGCACAACTGGGGCCTATGCAGCTCCCCATGTCCACACCTTTTGATTTGAAGAAAGTGAGAAGCCTGAACTGTTCCCATCCACCACCACCTCCTCTGCCTAGCCAAAAGCATCCTTCCTTTAAACAGCTTATCCCTTTAACTCCTCTCTCTTCTTTCAGGTCAAAGGTGTGGCCAGGGGTACCCACATAGGCCCCAGTTGTGCCTGACTCTTTGTCGAGTATGTGGAACATTCTTGGTTTCGATCCTACTCTGGCATCTCCCCGCAACTCTTTGTCCTTCTAAATCGATGATATCATTGGCGCTTCTTCTCCCACCCTCAAAATTTGGACTTGGAAAAATGTATCAAATTATAAGTCCAATTTCCACCCTGCTTAACCTCCACCTGTTCCATCTCCAACTCCTCCCTTCCCTTCCTTGGCATCTCTGTTTCCATTACTGAGGATAGGCTGACCTGCAATATCCACTACAAACCCACCGATTCCCCACCCCACTTCCTGAAAAGACTCCATCCCATTCTGTCACTTTCTCTGTTTCCATTGCATCTGGTGTTGTGTTCATTTTAGGGGAGCCTCAGAAATGTCTACCTTTTTTTCCTCAACCGAGGATTTCCCGCTACCATGGTTGACAGGGCCCTTTATCTGTGTCCGACCTGTTTCCTGCTCTTGGGTCCTCACACCTTCTCTTCCCTCTCTCAGCAGTGATAAGGTCCCCCTCATCTTCACTTACCACCCCACCAGCCTCTACATCCAAAGGATAATAAGCCACCATTTCTGCCACCTCCAGCGAGATGCTGCGTATTCCCCTCCCCTCCCTTGTCACCTTTCCGCAGGGACTGTTTCCTAGGGAATACCCTGGTCCACTCCTTTTCCACTCCCAACACCTCGCACAGCCTCACGGCAACTTCCCATCAGTTACAGAAGATATAACCCCTGTCTGTTTACTTCCTCCCTCCTCAGTATCCAAGGCCCCAGACACACCTTCCAAGTGAAACAGCCATTTACCTGCACTTCACTCAATCCACTGTACAGTATTCACTGCTCACAATGTGATCTCTTCTATAATTGGGAGCTGGAATGTAGACTGGGTGACTGATCTGCGGAACACTGTTAAAAAGTCGCTGAGCTTCCAATTACCTGCTACGTCAACACACCATTGTGCTCCCTGGCTAACATTTCTGTCCCAAGCCTGCCACAGTGCTCCAGCAAAACTCACTGCAAGTTGGAAGAACAGAATCTCATTATCCACTTGGGACACTGCAGCCTTCAGGACTCAATATTGAGTTCAGTAACATTGCAACCTGAACGCCTTGTCTTTGTCTTATGCCCACCTGCACGCACCCGAGGCCCTGTCATGGTATAGACTGCTTTCAGCAAAGCCAACCCATTTTCATTTTGGCCCCTGTGGTCAGCTTTGCTTGACCCCATTATCCACCCCTTTGTCTCACATCCGTCTCTCCCTCTGGGCTCCATCTCCACCTATTTGCTCACTGCAATACACCTCCCATCCTTCATACCCTGCCCCCACCTATCTTCAGCATATATACCCTCTCTTCCAAACCCCTCTCGATTCTGAAGAGAGGGTCACCAGACTCGATACGTTAACTTTGCTTTCTCTCCTAGGTGCTGCCAGACCTGCTGAGTTTCTCCAGCAGTTTGTTTTTGAAACAATAATACAGTGTTACTTTATTCACTTTAGTGCATCAACATTTGATCATGGGATCTAATCTCATCATCATGAAATTAAACTCCTGAATGACCATTGGTTTAAATTATTTTGATAAGCAAAATGATGAGCATGCTGACCAATAAATTTGAGCAAGATGCAAAGGCCTGTTCATAAATTGTTAGAAATTAGGAACTGAAACAAAATCCTGAAAACAAGCAGATGTCTCAGAATGGAAGATTAAATGTGGGGTGCAATATTTGGAATCGAAATCATTTTCAAGATTTATACTATCATATTCAAGGGGGTTCAGGGTGCAAACGAGGCAAAAGACTTATAATACAACTATGCACCCAAGGTATATAGCCTAAGGAGAGACTGTCTGCCCAATCATAGTTTGCTGTGCACGTTTACGCACTCATGTCTGGCGCTCAGGCATCCCAATTATCATATAACTCGAAGCTGCCCAAAACTATTGCAGTATTTGTAAGTCCAAGTGTAAGTTGATTGAGTTTCTGTTTGGTGCATTCCACAGTGATCATGCTCTTTGAAAAGCTGATCAGTTCCTCAGCTTTGTATGTTCCATAATGATTATGCTTCCCTTATATTTCAACTCAGTTCTCCACTAAACCTGTTTGTAGTGACTAGTTCTTTATAATATTATGAGTCTCAGCCCTGCATGCAGTAGAATATTGAGGTCCCCATTGCAGTTTCAAAAGCTCTTTTGCTCTTCGCTGCAGTCATTTTCTCTAGGGTTAAACAATTCCTTGCTTTGCATATGTTATAAATAGTAGTATCCTCCTTTGTAATTTTAAGCAGGTTGATTTTTGAGTTAACTAAGTGCGTCTTCACTCCCTTCAGTGTGTCACCCTTATATATAGCTGGTCATTAATTTAGTTACCTATATCTTCATTATAAGAGTTGTGTTTTTAAAAGCTTCCCATTATTTTTTGTGAAAATGTTTTAATAATCTAGATTCTGGACATTGAAATTGTGGATAATATTGCACAAATAAATGAGGTGAAATATTCAATTTATTATTATTTCAAATATGGTGATCGTAAACACATAATCAGTGTTAATTCAATGCATCATAAAGGCCACATTGAATTGTAAACTGTTGTTTTCAGCTCGAACTTCTGGTAAATGTGTTCAACATCGTTAAACATTACAGCTGCAAAATATATTTGCCAATCTTGTTTTGATCGAGGGAGGTGGTGCCACAAGCTCGGGTGAGAGCTTCAAGGGGACTGACTGGATCACTTTGAGGGTGGCACTGCTCGTTAAAGGGACAGGCATCCTGATTGCAGGTAGGGAAATTTATGGTATCGATTCAACTAGCCTCAAAGATGTATGAAGATCCCCAGTGTCTGAACTGGGGGCTCCATGCGTCTGATAAAGTGACAGGGCTTCTTCATCACGACTGTAGTTTTGCTATTTCCTCTTCTCCTCGAGATGCTCAGGCAAAGAAGGCAGCTGTCCTTGGGTATTTGAAAGCATGAGCATTAGAATAGGAACATTTATGGTGAGGGAAGCAGCTTGCTCATTTCTGTCAAATATCAGGATGGTGATGTGCTACAAGTTGAGAAGGAACAGACTGATGCCATCACCCTCAATATTCTTATTGTTGCTGAACGTGAGGATCACATGATGTAGAGAATCCTCTTCTCCCAAGGCCTTAGGAAGTGCACGCATCCTTGTTCCTTGTGGGTTCTGTTCTTCTCCCTTCTATTATGTGCCATCTTCTAAAGAGAGAAGGCCAATTTTCAGTGACTGAGTTGCTCTCTCTCTTTGGCTGTATTGCCTATCACAGTTTTTTGATGCAAATGTATTTGGAGGTACATTCCCAACTTCAGGATTACATCATCTGTCAGAATTCTTGTTACAGTAAATGCTGAGTAGTCCCATGTCAGAAACAGCTCTAACCTTGTATAAAATGACACGTGCACGAGACAAAAAGTTTCCCTTTCTGCTATTAGGTAGGAGACCAATGAAGTCAATTTGTAGGTTCTCCAAGAACCATTTCATTTCATTTCAGTTGGTTGGCAAACCTGACTTTAATAGCCTTTTCTGCGAATTTCTTCAGGCAGATCAAATATGTTGGATGATAGTTAGCAATTTCCCACTGCAAAGCCATTACCAATGATGTTTCATGAGTTGCAGCAGGAGTGTCAGACACACAGGAGAGCTGGCTAAGAGGGAGCTGGACCAGCATCAAGGACTTTCCAAATGTAAATCAAGGGAGATTTGGTGATGGGATATCAGCTTCTGTGGAGTTATTTCACCCTCCTTTTTCAGGCACCTTTCCTCACCTACTCTTGCTGCTCTTCCAGTTGGGCTTCCTCATGCAAACATTTAATACTGACATCTTTGGAGCCAATGAAACTAATCTGGGGGTGGTGGGCGGGGAGAGATGAATAGAGGTACTACTGTTAGACTATTAATCCAGAAACTCAGCTGATGTTCTGAGGACCTGTGTTTCAGTCCTTCCATGGGAGATGGTGGAATTTGAATTCAGTTTTAAAGAAAATATGGAATTAAGAATCCGAATAAAACCATTGCCGGAAAAAAAAACACCTGGCTCACTAATGTCCTTCAGGGAAAGAAATCTGCCATCCTCACCTGGTCTTGCCTACATGTGACTCCAGACCCCCACAGTATTGTGCTCTCTGAAATGGCCTAGCATGCCACTCAGTTAAGGGGCAGTTAGGGATGAGCGCTGAATGCTGGCCTAGATGTGAAGCCCACATCTGAGTGGGGGGAGAAAGAAAGAAATTAGGATCAATGTTTCAGTCACATTTTTCACCACCTGTTCTGCTCACTGATCTGTTTCTGAACGAGGCCGTTAATTCTTCTGGGAGCCTTGATTGATTATGATAGCCACCTGCTCTGGGAGCCTTGCTGCCTCCATCAATGATTCAACTCTTTCTTTATGCTTGATGTGAACTCCCTTTGGAGGTTATATATCCTCATTTTGCCCATGCTGTTACATAATTAGTACACAACCCTGAAGATGTAATCACTGTACATGTAAATGCCAGCTCATTTACCATTGCATGGTAAATCCTTCATGAGTGCTCCTAGCTCAGAATATTCCCCTTCCTGAGCTCCTGGTTACATTGTTTCCCTGCATTTTCTCATGTTGGGACTTCCCTTCTATGTATTCTTTTAGACCTACTGACAAATAATTCCTCCATTTTCCCCATTCATTTCATAGCCTTCCTCCTCTTCAACCAATATTTGTCAGCGATGCACCTTTCCCTCTGTGGGGTTGACTCCATATTTCTTACTTTGTTTTTGGGCCTGACTTTAGGGGAATCAGAACTGCTTCTTACGGAGCTCTTATGCTATCTAATACTTTAGTTTTGTCCATGTTTAACAGTTCCACTGAAGTGTGATCGGTACCGAGGGATGATTGGCCTGGTTTGCTCACCAATCCTGACCTGGCAGTGTGATCATGCAATGCATGAGGCCTGTGGTGATGTGACCCTCTTAGTGGGGAAGTTGACTGCTGGGCATCTCTGGTCACCACCCCACTGCGTCAGGATCATATGTACTAGTTATTACATTATTACAGTGACAATGGAATGGTCTGCCCATTTTTTGGCAACCTGAGGGTTAGTGCACTAACCATTGCTTGCTTAACCTGTATTTTTGTAATTCCACCCCCCCCCCCCCCCCCCCCAGGTATCAATTCCAAGTCGTGAGTCATCCCTTCATCAGACGCTGTACGGGCACCCGTGATTTTCATGATTCCTCTCACATTTATGGGTCAGGGTGTGTTAGTGATTGCAGCAAAGGGATGGTCTAAAATAGACCGATGTCCGCTGTATGTTCTAGGTACTGGACCAGTGACCATCCGATCTGTGACTTCTTCAGATTAATTTTGCATCCAGTCCTTCACAGCATCTCGAAGATACCAGTTAACGCTCTGTAGTGCCCCACTTTGGTCTCGGATCTTATCAGGAGGTTGGCTCTACACTGTAAAGTGACGCTTTCATAAAGGGCCAGGTCTAATGATTCCAGGATGGTGTTTATCAGTTGGTGGATCATTAGGTGTACGATTGTTGAGCCACTAGGGGATGTGGGTCAGTGGTATTGATTTTGCTCTCCGAAGGCAAATATATTTTACAAATCTGGGGCAAAAGGGATGGCCTAGAACCAGTTAGCAATGTCTAAAATCATAAATATCCTGTGATCTGGGAGTAGTCCATGACACATCATGCCAGGGATCACATGAAGGGTATCAAACTGTGGGGTTAGGTTATTTTAAAACCCTCTAATCAATTGTGCATCTATATGCTGCATTAATTTTAAATCTGGCCACATGGATGAATTAGTGGGGAGGTTGAATTTCACAGCACCCTACTTTGCATGAGTTCTTCTAATTCTTCAATTGCTGACTTAGCTTCTGGTTCATCCTTCATAAGGTTCGTCCAGTGATCCTGGTGTTCTTCACTGGGAATTATTTTTGGGCCTTCTTCTGCAATCATGTTGGTGTGGGATGCATCCCAGGGAATGGGCTCTCATCATATTGTAGCCACCTCCAAGGGCTGTATTTTGTTGCCACTGTTGAAACTCAAGTTATGGGCATGTGGACCTGTCCTTGTCCATTATTATTTCTCTCCCCTTGTCATGAGCCAAATAACTTGTTTCTTCCAGGAGGTCAGATGAGAGTGAGTACTCTTGACATCAAGACTGAATTTGGCTAAGTGTAGCATCCTAGCATCCAAGCATCCAAGCACCCAAGCAAAACTGGAGTGAATGGGAATCAGGGAGAGAACTTTCTGGTTGGAGTCATAGCAGGTACAAAGGAAGATAATTGTGGTGGTTAGAGATCAGTGAAGACACCTCCATGAGATTTCTGCAGGAGTTCCTCCTGCGTTGTGTTCTTGGGCCAACCAACTTTAGCTGCTTCATCAATGACCTCTCCTTCTTCATAACATCAAGAATAGAGATGTTAGATCATCAGCAAACAATGTTGATTATCATTTGTGACTTTTTTTCACTGAATGAAGCAGAGCTCAATTGTTCGAATTCGAGAAATTGATATTTGCTGCACATTTCTAGGCACGACCAAACAATGAGGAAAATCCTGAAGGAACAATATCTTTCCAAAGAGCATCCCACCCAGTCCCAATACCCTACCCGATTCCTGTACTCCCACATTTCCCATGGCTAATCCACGTACCCTGCACATCCCTGGTCAGTAGGGAGCAATTTAGCATGGCCAGTCCACCAAACCTGAAAATTTTTGGACTGTGGGAGGAAACTAGAGCACCCGGAGGAAACCCACGCCGACACAGGGAGAACATGCAAACTCCATACAGACAGTCACCCAAGGCTGGAATCAAACCCTGGTCCATGGTGCTATGAGGCAGCAATGCTAACCACTGATCCACCAAGCCACCCCAATCATTATGAGAGGACACTGACTTTATGGATATTCCGGCTACATTTTGATGAAGGTTGTCAAGCTGAGACTAGAGTACTACTTTTTTCTTTCACAATTTTCTCTTCTCCTGAGTTAGCCTACTGACCTCAGATTGTTGGCATATATTAGGGTAACAGTGACTTAAGGTATTTTCTCCTTTCTCCTCCTTTCCTCACACCTGGCTTTCCCATCATTCTTTATGATCCATGATGGGTCCCAGCCCTCCTTTGTCATTTTACCCCAAATCTTTCCTTTCTAATCTATTGAAAGTTCAATTCCCACTCTGAATCGTAGCTTGTTATAGTTTAGTATAATTGCAACACAACTTCTTCATGAAAGATTAACCTCTCCTGTTTTCTCCTACAGATATACTTTAATTTGCACAATTTGGCCTGAGAACCATTCTACCTTCTTGTTTACCCAATGACCCATGAGCCTGGTGCCATGCTATCTTTGGGCACTTTACCTGCAGACACGTTCTTTAGTTCAGATCCCCCAGTTGCCTGCTAGTTCTCTGAAGTGAACACTTCCTTCTCTCTAATGGGTCATGAAGTAAACATATTTATCTTTCATCTGATGTCATCATTCAAACCGGTTCCACTGTTGAGGATCATGTAACCTGCATCATTAGGGTGAAAAATTTCTACACTCGAGTTGACCTGATTCAACCAAGCAAAGATTTTATTTGAGCCATTGCAAGGGAGAGCTCAGCTCAGTCACCTAAAAAAAAATGTTTTCAAAGAGTTTTCAGCACACATTGATAATTCTCAAACTCATGACCACCCCTGTTAAATCCATTTTTTTGCCCTGGATCTGCTAGTTTCTATGATAACTCCACCTTCCCATCTGGAATCTCAGTTGCCCTTATTTTCTTGCTTTGTGCAGCAATAAATAATAAGCTGACACAAGTTGTTATTCTTACAACATGGAAAAAGCTAAGCATAACGAGATCACTAACTCAAAATATCATGTGTTGCAATTTTAACCCCACTAATATTAACTCTGTCATCCCAACGTCACTGCACTGCATCCTGACCCTCTTCTCAATATTGCAGCTACTCTGCCACAAGAGCCAAGCCTGTTTGGTCTGCTGAGTGGCTTCCAATTGCTACTCTGCCACAGGAACACACTATCTCAATTACCTCCAAGTCAATCAGCATCACCTCAAGGGCAGTATCACTGGTCCTTGGTGCTACCCTATCACAAGTGCCTTTCCTGGTCTTCTTTCTTTTTGCCACTGTATTTTAATATGGCAGCCTCAATAATGACTGTGCAACAGACCCACACGTTAGATGTCTGCATCCTTCCTGCATTTAGCAACCCAAACAACACTGATTTCCTATCCAGAGTGTTGCTTCTATTTGGCAAATAGTGGGTGATTGTCATAATGAAGGCCATGCAGGGGACTGTGTTGATCATAGCTATCAAGTCCACAAAATTAGCATGAGCTTTTCAACTTCGGTTGGATTCATCTGAAATAGCAATGACTATCTTGATCGGATTTAAACATCACAGGAAAATTAACTGGGATGATCTGGAAAAGAAGTGACAGAAGATGGAGAGGAATGGCAGTGAGACTGAAGGATGCATTTGGAAGTTTCTGCAGTGACAGGGGGTTTAAGATCAGGCTTGGGTATGTGAAATGCTTCAGAAACTTATTAGTCTAGGAGTAGATATAAATTTCATCTGCACAAGAAATAAACACAAAATACAATGCGACACATTACAGTACATCACTCTTTAAAAAATTGGACAATAAGTCACTGTGATTCCTGTTTTAAATTAAGCTGTAGCTTTAGAAACACTGATCAGGAAATAACAGGATTGGTGGTAAAACCAAAAAAAAACTTGTTACAGAATAAATTAATATCTGAAACTGTTGCAGCAACCATATGTTATGAAATACACAATGCCTATCATTCCAATCGTTAATATTGTGTCTGTAGAATTTGTGACTTGCTGATTCCTAAATCAAAAGGAGCTGGTGCCAAAACTGTGTTTATGAATTTAAATATCTATAAATAAATAAAAGTTTGGTAAAAATTTAATTTAAAATTACAACATTGCAAAATACAAGGTATAATTAGCTGAATAAATTAATATAGATCCAAAGTTTTGAACAAGAATTTAAATTGCTTGAATTAGGTTTTCATTATAAAGCGCTATTTATATACCTCTTGTGTTTAATGTATTCTGAAGGTAAAAATAATGTGGAGTGAAGAATATTAACGTTTTGTAATTATATTTGAATAGAAATATATAGATGATGTTATAGCTTCAATAAAGCTTAGGTTTAAAAATATTGACAGTGAAACTGAAAATGTTTTCACTGTCGAAGATATAAGTTACAGTTTGCTGTTTCACTTTAACCAAGTAGCATTTCCTAAAATAACAGCCAAGACAAATTAAAAACAGTTTGCAAATATTACCAAAAAATTTTTTTTTTGGTTCGGCTGTTTTTGTGCATTGTAAATTTACCCCCTTGTCAATCAGGAAATGTTTGAGATGTTTTTCCAAGGTGTGCCAGTCTGTATAATTAAACAGAAACTCTCAGGAACAGATGTCCATGCACTCATTTTTCTTGATGTAAAGCAGGCACAAAGTATTCTACTTTTGTAATGTATATGTTTGTGCCCACTTTAGGCAAGTGCTGGTCTCGTTGTTAAAGTTGCAGTCATCTTTATTTAGGCAATCCAGGTGGATATTTAGAACTTCCACTAGGTAGTTAAGTATAAATAAACTCTAAGAAAGACCAAATGTATTTGTATATTGGAAAAAGAGCAATAAGAAGAATAAGAAAATAATCGGGCCTTTGATAGACTGGAAAAAAAGCACCATCCCTGCACTGTTTTGATAAGGTTTCAGATGGCATTCTGGTCTCAAATGTAAAAGTTCATATGATCTGAGGGAAGTTGGCAAGTTGGATCCAAAATTGACTTGGTAGTAAAATACGAAGGATCATCAATAGATAACAAGGTGTAGAGCTGGATGAACACAGCAGGCCAAGCAGCA
>NW_025970344.1:0-12389 GCF_021869965.1 Rhincodon typus | reverse complement strand
CCAGTCCAGCTCGTCCCTGCCTCCCTAACCTGTTCTTCCTCCCACCTCAAGCCGCACCTCCATCTCCTACCGACCAACCTCATCCCGCCCCCTTGACCTGTCCGTCCTCCCTGGACTGACCTATCCCCTTCCTAACTCCCCACCTACACTCACCTTTACTGGACCCATCCCCGCCTCTTCGACCTGTTTGTTTCCTCTCCACCTATCCTCTCCTCTATCCATCTTCTATCCGCCTCCCACTCTCTCCTTATTTATTTCAGAACCCCCTTCCCCTCCCCCTTTTCTGATGAAGGGTCTAGGCCCGAAATGTCAGCCTTTCTGCTCCTATGATGCTGCTTGGCCTGCTGTGTTCATCCAGCCCTGCACCTTGTTGTCTCAGATTCTCCAGCATCTGCAGTTCCTACTATCTCTGACCCATTTGTCTGCATTTGGCCCATATTTCTCCAAACCTTTACAGTTCATGTACCTGTCCAAATGTCTTTTAAATATTGTAACTGTACCTGTGTCTACCACTTCCTCTGGCAGTTCATTCCACATACAAATAACCCTCTGTGTGGGGGAAAAAACTGCCCCTCAGGTCCTTTTAAATCTTTCTACTCTCGCTTGAAAAATATGCCCCCTAGTTTTGAACTCCCCAACCTAGGGAAAAGAATTTGCTATTCACCTTACTTATGCCCCTCATGATTTTATATACCTCTATAAGGTCATCTCTCAACCTCCTCTGCTCAGTTGAAAAGAATCCCAGTCTTTTCCAGTGCTTTTATATCTCAAACCCTCCATTATCAGCAACATCCTGGTAAATCTTTTCTGAACCCTCTCCAGTTCATTAATATCCTTCCTAACAGAGTGACGAGAACTGTACACAGTACTCCAGAAGGGACCTCACCAACGTCCTGTACAACCTCAACATGACACCCTAACTCCTATATTCAAGGGTCTGAGCAATGAAGGCAAGCATGCTAAATGCCTTCATAACCACCCTGTCTACCAGTGACACAAATTTCAATGTATTGTATACCTGAAACCCTAGGTCTCTCTGTTATACAACACTACCCAGGGCCCTACCATTAATTGCGTAAGTCCTGTCCTGCTGAGTATTCGCAGCACTTCATGCTTTAGTTTCATATTTCCATCATCTGCAGTATTTTCTTTTGTTCTCTGTGCCTCCTAGCTCCCATAATCCATTTGATGGTGGAAGTCATATTCAAAAAGCCTTCAATTAGCTAAAGCTTTAGAGCTATAATGATTGGTTGGAATTGTGAAGTTTACGGGCATGGCCGATAACTTTGCTGTGATTTTCTTGTGTTTGCCAGAGATCTGCTGCCTCTACTGCTGATTTCATGTCACTGCAGCCCATAGAGTGTGCAAAGCTCATGCTTCAATGAAACAACATAACAGCAGACTTTCCCATGCACTTCTGAGTAACTAGTGTGTTCCCAGGCCCTTACTTGCTTCTTGGGAATCACCACTATTCTTCCTCAGGCTGCTGCAATTTGCTGCTTTCCTCATAAAGAAGCATGAGTAGTCAACAAATTCTCAAGGTGGTCATCAATGCTTGGCTGATCATTTTAAAGAAACTGAACAAGTAATTTTAGATTTTTGTCCTACACATAACCCTAAGACTGCTACACCAGCACTTTGATATTCTACAAGAATCTGAAAAATTGCAAAAGACCATTGGCAACTTTTTAACAGCACAGCTCCTACCTGTATTAAAGTTTGTTTTATTTGTTCAAGGTGTGTGGGCATCTCTGGCTGGCTAGCATTTATTACCCATCCCTAATTGTCCTGGTGATGGTAGTGCTGAGCTGCCTTTTTGAATACCAGCTGCTCTTGCAGTGTGGAGAACCCCCACAGCATTGTCAGGAAGAGAGCTTGAGGATTTTGACCCAGTGACAATGAAGGAATGGCAATATGTTCCCAAGTTTGGATGGTGTGCAACTTGGAGGGAAATTTGTGGGTGGTAGCGTTCCCATGTATCAGCTACTCCTGTCCTTCTACCTGGTAAGAGGCCGTGGATTTGGAAGATGCTGTCGTAGGAGGCTAGGTAACTGCAGTGTGTCTTGTTGATGGTACACATTGCTGTTACTGTACATCAGTGGTGAAGGCAGCAAATGTTAAAGATGGTGGATAGGGTGCCAGTTAAATGGGCTGTTTTGTCCTGGGTGGTGTTGCACATTTTGAGTGTTGTTGAAGCTACATTCATTTCAGCAACTGGAGAGTATGCAGTTCCTCTTCTGACATGTGCCTCACAGATGGTAAACAGGCACTGGGGAAATGAGAGGCGAGTTGCTTACTGCAGAATCCCTAGCCTCTAACCTGCTTTGTAACCACAGTGTTTATGTGGCTGGTCAAATTCAGTTTCTGTTAAATGGTATGTCTAGTCTGTTAATAGTGAGGGATTTAATATTGATAATACCATTGAATGTCCAGGGGTGATGGTTAGATTCTGAGTTATGAATTGTGCAGCCATTAGCGAAATCCCTATTTCTTATGATGGAGGGAAGATCATTAATGAAGTAGGCTGAAGATGGTTGGGCCCAGCACACTAGCCTGGGGAGTTCCTTCTGTGAGGTGCTGGATTTGAGATGACTGACCTCCAATTACCACAACTATCTTTCTTTGTGTCAGGTATGACTCCAACCAGCATAGATTATTCCCCCTTATTCTCACTGACTCCAATTCTCCTCCAGCTTCTTGATGTCACATTTTATGTCAAATGCGGCCTTACAGCCTTAGATACAGCATAGAAACAAGCTGTTTAGCTCACCATGTCTATGTTGATCATTGGTATCAAGGGCAGTCACTCTCACTCAAGATATCAGCATTTTTGACCATACTTGGACTGAAGCTGTAATGAAGCCAGGAGCTGAGTGGTCTGGTATCATCCAAACTGAGTGTCTTTGAGTAAGTTATTTTTTTGTAAGTGTTGCTTGGTTGCATTATCGATGACCCCTCCCTCACTGCCAATTATCAAGAGTACATGAAGATGAATCATAAATGATGTGTTTGCGCTGTCTCTCTGACCATCTTGATTTAATGCCAATCTTCTGCAGTTTCCTGTTACCCTGCACATTGTTTCTACTTTAATGATTGTCCAATGTCCTCTAGAATATCTCAATTAAACCTGTCTCCACCACACTTCTGGGCAGTGTATTCCATACCCCAACTACTTGCTGTGTGAATAAGTTTTCTATTATTTCATTTTTGCTTCCTTCACAAAACACTTTCAATTGTGTCCTTAGGTGCTTGATTCTTTTACAGTGGAAACAGTTTCTTCCTATATGCTCTGTCCAAACACCTCAAGATTTTGAAAACTATCAAATCTCCTATTTGCCCTCTCCTCTCCAAGGAGAATAGACTCAACTTTTCCAATCTATCTTCAGACCTGGAGCTTTTCAGAACCTTTCTTGCCAACCTCTTCTGCACTCTTTCCAATGCATTCGCATTCTTCCTACAGTGTGGCTACCAGAACTGTATACAATACTCAAACTGAGGTCTGACTAATACCGTATAAATTCATCAAAACCTCCCTGCTCTTGTCTCCTATTTATGAAACTTAGAACGCTATATGCTTTATTCACTGCTTGCTCTGCATTATAGCAATTGGGTGCATGTTACATGAAAAAAATAGATATTGTTACTAAGATTATTGGAGGACCTATAACAGGTCTATCCCCTTCAAGTTCCTAAGTTGTCAGGAGGAAATCCGTACAAATCCTTATGACATCTTCTGATTGGGTAGTGATGCAGTCTTCAACATTAATCTTTTCAGAACTATTACCTTTTATAGAACAAAGCAAAACCTGCAAGGTTCAGGTGAGAATGGTGGTTGATGCAGAGATGATGTTTCAGTTCCACTGATAACACATTAATGGCCTACCGAGACAATAATTCCTTGCGAGCCCTTGCCAAACAAGGGCATAATTAAGATTACTAAAAAAAAGCCTGTGACTTGGCTGCCAGTAGTGTGGTTCATTTTTAAAGCCTTTCCATAGTCATGGCAACTGGAAGAATCAGTATTGTGAAACAACTGACTGTGGTGTGTTTGTTACCATTCAAACTGTTGTTATGCTACCGAGAAGGAACAGAAATTCCAAAGATCTGCTAAAATAAACGTGATTCTGTGTAAACTCATTATGTTGAGTAAACTTATTTATGTTCGAGATGACAGCCTATAGTGCTACATTCTGCTGTATTTCCCAGCCGCCTTTCTTTTGCAGCAACTGGTTCAAGCAACCATTCATTAGATTTTGCATAAGTTGATGGCAAGGTGAAACACATTTAACCTCTAAATGCTGTTGTTTGGTGTGCAGGAAGTATGTGTCACTTTGACATAACTTTTTAAAATGAGTCTTGCTTGGGACTGATTGAGGTAACTATTTTAATGTTAACTGTTGAACACAGCATAAAAAATTACAAATAGACATTGTATCAAACAATATGCTACTACCATTTATGCAAATATAGATTGTGCAGACAATATCACAAGAATTTCTCAATGATAATAGTATGTTCACAGTTCACAAGCTAATTTGGGATGGGGAAGGTTTTTTGGCCTCTCTTAATTCATTCTGTAGGGATCCTATGCCTCATCCTACACCACAACAAAGCATTTTATTGATGTGTAAAGGTTTTCAGGGTTTTATTCCATTACTATTCTATTTGGAAGTTCATTCCTCATTTTATTTAGTTAAATAATTTCCTCTTACAAGTTTTGTACTGCAAAAGGAATATTTCCTTTTCTCCCATTTCCTTGTTCTCAGCTGAAAGTATAGAGTTAAGCTTGGATGCAATTTTACAGGTGCTTGACGTTTGTGTGTGCACTTGATAGTCATTCCGTACATGTAAGACAAGCAGTACTCTTCTGTGTTATAGACCATGCAGAACAAGAACTGAGGGAATTAAGCACACAAAATGTACACGTTTATTATTTTACCCCAATGTAATATTATGCCTCCTCTATTAGTTCCAATTTATAACAATAAGGCAGATACTGAATAGGTTGAGGAATTTAGAATCATTAGAAGATAAAATATGATATTAACTGTAAAGGGATAGATGGATTACAGTGCCAGCAACTTCATGCTGCCTGCTAACTTATTGCAGCCCAGCATTAAATGTGGTGTTGAGAGGCTGCGTGCCTCAGCTGAGCGCCCAATTCATGGGATGTATGCACCCCATTAAAGCTAGTCTGCACTACTTAAGGCTTTTTTGTACTTTGTAAAGGGGAGGTATGTTCTAGCATTCATACCACAAGCAGCTAGTGAAGGTATTTTTGAGCAAAAAATAACAGTCATTAATGCCACAACAGGGCAGAGAAGATTCTCTGTTGTCAAGTGCACCACTGAAGGCCTTAGTGTAGAAGTTGGAAAGAAAGTAGAGACAGTTTCAATCATAATGCATCAGCGATGGATAGCACTGTCCCCTCATGAAATTAAGCCAAGCAGTGTGCCTGTCTCCAGCCAATCATGCTGCTGCGGTGTGGCTTCCTCTACATCGGGGAAACCAAGCGGAGGCTTGGGGACCGCTTTGCAGAACACCTACGCTCGGTTAGCAATAAACAACTGCACCTCCCAGTTGCGAACCATTTCAACTCCCCCTCCCATTCCTCAGACGACATGTCCATCCTGGGCCTCCTGCAGTGCCACAACGATGCCACCCGAAGGGTGCAGGAACAGCAACTCATATTCCGCTTGGGAACCCTGCAGCCCAATGGTATCAATGTGGATTTCACAAGTTTCAAAATCTCCCCTCCCCCTACCGCATCCCAAAACCAGTCCAGCTCGTCCCTGCCTCCCTAACCTGTTCTTCCTCCCACCTATCCCCTCCTCCCACCTCAAGCCGCACCTCCATCTCCTACCGACCAACCTCATCCCGCCCCCTTGACCTGTCCGTCCTCCCTGGACTGACCTATCCCCTTCCTAACTCCCTACCTACACTCACCTTTACTGGCTCCATCCCCGCCTCTTCGACCTGTTTGTTTCCTCTCCTCTATCCCTCTTCTATCCGCCTCCCACTCTCTCCCTATTTATTTCAGAACCCCCTTCCCCTCCCCCTTTTCTGATGAAGGGTCTAGGCCCGAAACGTCAGCCTCTCTGCTCCTATGATGCTGCTTGGCCTGCTGTGTTCATCCAGCCCTGCACCTTGTTGTCTCGGATTCTCCAGCATCTGCAGTTCCTACTATCTCTGGTTGTAGTTATACACTGCTTGTCTTGCAAAACAGAGGCATGTGTGTTTTTACACTATTTGGTAACAATTATGGCACATGTACAGTTTAAAATGTTAATGCTACAAATTAAACATTGCAGCCATGGAATCTCTCAGCACAGAGAGGTTGATTTGATGCAGCTTACCTGTGCTAGGTCTTTGGAAAGTGCTGTTCCATTTACTCTAACATCCCAGGCTTTTCCCAGTAATCCTACATATTAGTTTTCTTCAACTGCATGCCAGTAGCCTTTCAAAAGGTCATGTAGGATTTGATTCCACCATCCTTTCAGGTATGAATTCCCCATCATCCTAATCCTCTGTGTAAAAGAATTAAATCTTCATTTTTCTCTAGATCTTTTGCCAATTATTTTCAATCTGTGGCCTTTGGTTATTGACCCATTGCCATAGGGAACACTTTCTCTCTACTTCATCTACCAAATCACCTCATAATTTTGAATTTGTTCTCTCATTAGCATTCACTGTTCCAAGGAGAACAATCTCCTATCTCTTCACTGAAGTTAAATTAAATCCTACATCCCTGGTATCATCCTGTAAACCTTCTGTGCACCCTCTTCAAGGACTTGTCAGGGTTCCTAAAGTGATGTCTAAAAGTTTTCTTTTAATGACTTGCTTGTTGTATTTTTTGATCATAATTTGCAAAGTCAAGCATCTCATAACCATTCTCCACCTTCAGGGATTTGTGAATGTGCAGCCCCTGGCCCCTCTGCACTTGTATCCACATCACAATACTATATGGCCTCCTCAAGTTGTTCCTTCCAAAGTGCATCACCTCACGTTTAACCACATTAAGTTGTCACATGGTTTTCCCATCTGCCATGAACCTGCCCATTTCATCAGTCTATGTCCTGAAATTTGCTACTATCCTGCTCACTATTAACATTGGTAAGTTTTTTTTTCTATCATCAGAAAATTCCAAAACTGTACTCCCAATTATGCATATTCAGATGATTAATATAGCAAGAAAAGTAATGGCTCTAATACTGACCCTTGGCTTCACTGCAAACTCCTTTCCATTTGGAATAGCATTCATTCACCAACATCATTGTCTCTTTCATACTGTGTTTCTATTTCAGAACAGTCATGTCACATGGTATTTCAGCAAATGCATTTCAAAGTCTCTATAACATCAAATGTAGTGTTTTCATGTATCCTATCTGGACGTTATTGAAGAACTCAATTGGTATTCCTTTTCCTTTTTCAAATTTGTGCTAGCTCCAGTTATTAACACTGAATAATTAACACTACAAGTTGGGGAGGTGATGGCCTAGTGGTATTTTCACTGGACTGTTAATCCAGATCCCCAGATAATGTTCTGGGGACCCGGGTTCGAATCCTGCCACAGCAGTTGGTGGAATTTGAATTCAATAAGTATCTGGAATTATTCATTGTTGATTGTTGGAAAAACCCATCTGGTTCACTAATGCCCTTTAGGGAAGGAAACTGCCATCCTTACCTGGTCTGGCCTACATGTGACTCCAGACCCACAGCAATGTGGTTGACTCTGAACTGCCCTCTGGGCAATTAGGGATGGGCAATAAATGCTGCCTAGCCAGCGATGCCCTCATCTCATGAATAAATAAAAAAGACTTGCTTCTTCAAATGAGAATGAAGATTGAATATCTACTGATTTTCCCACACTAAGTTTAGATACCAGGTTTGTTGTCTGCTCCCTACCTTTGAACATGATGTAGCATTTGCAAACTTCCATCCCTCTGTACCTATCCATATCCAAAGAAGGTTGAAGGAATTTGGTCAGAGCTTCTGTTGGGGTGGCATAGTGGCTCAGTGGTTAGCACTGCTGCCTCACAGTGCTAGGGGCCCGTGTTCGATTTCCCCCTTGGGCAACTGACTGTGTGGAGTTTGCACATTCTCCCCGTGTCTGCGTGGGTGTGCTTTGGTTTCCTCCCACAGTCCAAAGATGTTCACACTGGGTGGATTGGCCATGCTAAATTGCCCATAGTGTTCAGGGATGTGTAGATTAGGTAGGTTTGAGGGAATGAGTCTGGGTGGGATGCTCTGAGGGTTGGTGTGGACTTGTTGGGCCAAAGGGCATGTTTCCACACTCTATGGATTCTGTAATAATCTTCACTCTAGTTTCCACCATAAACTTAGGATGCAACCCATCTGGACCAGGCATCTTGTTAACTTTGGGATATGTTAATTTTTACCCTATTCATTATTTGTACTCCCTCCTCCTCTACTGTGATGTTTATAAAAGATTTTGGAGTTTTCTATTATTGTTAACTACTAATCTTTTCTCAAACTTTCTCTTGCCCATTCTTGCATTGTTTTCAAATTTCTTTGAATTCGCTGTGCTCTGCCTGGTTTATTTTTAAATCATATTCTGTAACTGACATTTGTCATAGATCTTGCTTCTTTTATTTGACTTTTTCCTTCATTATCCAGGGAGCTCTGGGAGATTCCCATAACGTGCCTCCTCATGGGAATGTATTTTTTTTTTATCCCCATAGGCCCATCATTGTACATTTACTGTTGCCCAGTAAATCTTTGTTTTCACTGTATCTGTGCTGGGTCTCTTCTCAAATCACTGAAATTGGTTCTATTCTGGTTGTTTTTTCTCACCTTTGATTTTTCCTTAGACTTTTTCTTTTAACTTCAGAGTTAAAGTTATGTTTTCCACTGCAACATCTTTCGTATTCTACTTCATTTCCCTCAAACAGATCCAGCATTTGAGCTGGAGGCATACTGGTTAACGAGGTTGTCCTGCGCACATTTTTGGAATTCTTCACTCTCCTCGCCTTTTTCTGTCTTTTCAGGGTTTCCTGAAGTTTCCTGCTATTATGGCTCTGTAACTTGTACATTTTTCAAAAATTTTCCCGACAGATTTGCCGTATCTCCTTTTCACCATTTGGGGTCTATAGTAAATTCCCAACAATGTAACAGTTCCTTAAGTACAACAAATAGATTTGGCCTTTGAATTTTCTAGTATATGTCTCTTTTTAGAACCCTATTATCCTTGACCAATACTTCTGATGCCTCCTGTCTTTCATTCCCTCTTCCCCACTTGAAAGTTAGTGAGAAACATGTAGCTTCCATTCCTTCCTATGATTAATTCAGGTCTTTTAGAGCTATAATATTATAATACCATGTGGCAACTCACATAGAAACGTAGAAAATACATGCAGGAGTGGGCCATTCGGCCCTTTGAGTTTGCACCAACATTCAATATGATCATGCAGTTTCAGAATCCCATTCTCGCTTTCTCTCCATACCCCTTGATCCCTTTAGCTGCAAGGGTCACATTCAGCTCCCTCTTGAATATATCTAATGAACTGGCCCCAACAGCTTCCTGTGGGAGAGAATTCCACAGGTTCACAACTTTCTGAGTGAAGAAATTCTTCCTCATCTCAGTCCTGAATGGCTTACCCCTTATTCTTAGACTGTGACCCCTAGTTCTGGACTTCCCCAACATTGGGAATGTTCTTCCCACATCTAGCCTGTCCAGTCCCATCAGGATTTTATGATTCTATGAGATCCCCCTTATTCTTCTAAATTCCAGCGAGTACAAGCCCAGTCAACCCAGTCTTTCCTCATGTCGGTCCTGCCATCCCAGGAATCAGTCTGGTGAACCTTTGCTGGACTGCCCCATAGCAGGAATGTCCTTCCTCAAACTCTGGGACCAAAACTGCACACAATACTCATCTGAAACCTTTCAACTTTATTTATGATGCTTTTTGTGTGAACACATGCATTATAACACCAGGCTGCTTTATTCCTCCATCTAATTCCTGCTCAATACTCCTTTTTGTTCCATTGTTTGTGTCTCTCCTAGTTTTCTGTGTACCGTGTCTCCTTCTCTGCTGCTATGTCCTAGTGGCCTAACACCTGCCAAGTTACTTTAAACTCCCTCCCATAGTCGTAGCTATGCTCTTTTTGGGGACATCGGCCCCAGCTTTGTTATGGGATGCTTTCTGTCATTTGTGTGTTCGGTCTATAAGGAATGCCATAAAACACAAATGCTACAGGTATTAAATAAAAGAAATAAGAGTCAGTAAGAATGTAATACATCATGTACATTGGTATTTCAGTGTGTATGAAGAATGTTAATTAATGCATACATAAACATTTCATTCCATTTTCTCAAAAGATGGAATAATTAAGTCCTGGAATCATAGAGATATACAGCATGGAAACACATCCTTTGATCCAACTTGTCCACGCCAACCAGATATCCTAAATAAATCTAGGCCCATTTGCCAGCAGTTGGCCCATATCCCTTAAAAACCATTCCCATTCATATACCAATCCAGATGCCTTTTAAATACTGTAATTGTACCAGCCTCCACCACTTCCTCTGACAACTCATTCCATACACGCACCACCCTCTGCATGAAAAAGTTGCCCCTTAGGTCCCTTTTAAATCCTTCCCCTCTCAACTTAAACATATGCATTCTAGTTCTATACTCTACTACCCTGGGGAAAAGATCTTGACTATTCATCATATCCATGCCCCCTCATTTAATAAACTTCTGTAACGTCACCCCTCAGCCTCCGACACTCCAGGGGAAACAGCCCCGCCCTATTCAGCCTCTCCCTATAGCTCAAACCCTCCAACACTGGCAACATCCTTGTAAATCTTTTCTGAAACCTTTCAAGTTTCACAACATCTTTCCTATACCAGGGAGGCCAGAACTGAACACAGTACTCCAAAAGTGGCCTAACCAATTTCCTCTACAGCTGCAACATGACCTCCCAATTCTTATTCAGTGAACTGACCAATAAAGGCAAACATACCAAACGCCTTCTTCACTATTCTGTCTACCTGCGACTCCACTTTCAAGGAAATATGAACCTGCACTCCAAGGTCTCATTGTTCTATGCTTTAGTTAAATATTGTCTTATCATCCAATTATAAAACAATTTTTACTTCTATTATTTTGAATGTGGCAATCTTCCATGGAGCTCCAATGTTATAAACTATAAATATTGTAGCTTTATGGAAGATTGGTATTCCAGCACCCAGTGATATTTTCTCTACACAGTAGGTCAGTGGATTTCTATCTAAAAATAACTTTTGTATACAGTAGAACTTTTGTAGTTCTCCTAGCTGATGTTTCATTCGGAAATTAAATATACACATTGGTTTTGGCTAATTATAGCATTAGCATGGGGTTGCTAATGGACGACAGTCATAAAATTAAGAGATGAAAGTCCAATTGATATATGGAGTGAACAGAATTTTTAAAAATAGTCATTGGTTATATGTTTGTCTGAATGCATCTGCTATAATTAAAATTATAATAGCCCATTACTCCAATAAGTTCTAAAATGTGTGCCATGACTATCCCATTCAAGCTGAAGTGATTTTTGCGACTACTGAGTTGAATAAATTCTCTCCTGCCTTTCGGGAGGGTACTATAACCACTTAGTCATGAACAGTCACAAGCTTGTTCATGTACTTCTATTTATTTTAAAGTCGATCAGTTGTTATAGAAACTACAGGAAAAGGATAGTGTGCATAGCACCCTGGCTGAAGTGTTGCAAGAGAGATCAGCATTATCACTGAAATTATAAAAGCGCTCGATTTTTGTCTTTCCCAGGAGGCTATTCTGTCTGTACTCTCTCAGTATGGAGACAATATCACATTTGGTGAAGGCATTTGTAAAACACTTCTTAAAAAATTGCTGACTTTAATCTCCAGTTTCCTTTTTGATTCAAAATCAAAATAGTTTTCAAATTGATACATCCTTGGTAGAATATAAAAGCAGGGATGTACTACTGAGGCTTTATAAGGCTCTGGTCAGGCCACATTTGGAGTATTGTGTGCAGTTTTGGGCCCCATATCTCAGGAAGGATGTACTGGCCCTGGAGTGGGTTCAGAGGAGGTTCATGAGAATGGTCCCAGGAATGGAAAGCTTAACATATGAGGAACGTTTGAGGACTCTGGGACTATACTTATTGGAGTTTAGAAGGATGAGGGAGGATCTAATTGAAACTTTCAGAATACTGAATGGCATGGACAAAGTGGATGTTGGGAAGATGCTTCCATTGGTAGGACAGTCTAGGAACCGAGGGCACAGCCTTAGAGTGAAGACCTTCCTTAAGGGGAAGAGAGATAGTAGGAATTGCAGATGCTGGATAATCTGAGTCAACAGGGTGTAGAGCTGGATGAACACAGTAGGCCAAGCAGCATCAGA
>NW_025970343.1:0-12390 GCF_021869965.1 Rhincodon typus | reverse complement strand
CCTTTCTGAAGAAGGGTCTAGACCTGAAACATCAGCTTTCCTGCTCCTCTGATGCTGCTTGGCCTGCTGTGTTCATCCAGCTCTACACCTTGTTATCTCAGATTCTCCAGCATCGGCAGTTCCTACTATCTCTGTAACAATTAGTAAAATATGTCGAAATTTCAGAGATACATCAACATTTTTTTTATACAGTGAGCTCCCAGAAATTAGTAGCAGGATAAATGACCAAAGGGTTTGCTTTAGAGATGCTGGTTGAGGAATGACTAATGGCCAGAGCACCATGGAGACATGTCCTCTGTTGCTTTTGGGTCTGAAAGTGTTAATACTGAGGAAAGCCATAAACAAAACCCTCTAGATGGATTTGCAGGCCCATGAATAGGAAAAGTTTACAGGGATATGGGCCAAATGCAGATAGGTATGACTAATTCAGTTTAGGATACCTGGTCAGCATGGATGGGTTGGACCTGGGTGGGGGACTTGTTTCCGTACTTTGTGACTCTATGACTCTGAGGGCTGGAATATGGTTGAGGTAGCAGATTCCTGAATTCAAGCCTAAGAAGCAAGAATGAACATGTTTTGTCAGGGTAGGTGGTATCTCACAGGGCAATGCTGATGCTGCAGGAGTGAGCATTCGTAGTCCGGGTGGCCCCTATTATGGCCAAATGTGCATCCCCTCCACCTGGAAGCCTCCACATGGTGACTGTTCCACCTCCGACATGACCTACCAGCAGCTGGGGTAGGAACAGTTCCTTCATTGTTTACACAAGTGGTTCACCAGGACTCAGCGCAGTGGGTCGGCTGGCACATTTTCCAGCGCTGGCAACGTGGCACAGTGATGGAAAGGAATTGGGCACATCGCCTGATGTTTGCCACACCATTTTGCTAACTTTTCTGCCCCCAAATCTGTCCCCCAATATTTATAGAGTCACAGAGTCATAGAGTCAGTCAGCAAAGAAACAGACCCTTTGGGGTTCAACTCGTCCACGCCAACCAGGTTTCTCAAACCAAACTAATCCCATTTGCCTGCTTTGGGTCCATATTCCTCTAAACCTTTCCTATTCATGTAGCTGTCCAAATGTCTTTTAATTGTTACAACTGTACTTGCAACTACCATTTCCTTGGGCAGTTCATTCCATATACGCACCACCCTCTGCATAAAAAGTTGCCCCTCATATCACTTTTCAACCTTTCCCCTCTCACCCTAAAGCTATGCCCTAAACCTAAACTCCTCTACCCTCAGGAAAAGACCTTTGCTATTCACCTTATCTATGTTCCTCATGATCTTATAAACCTCTATAAGGTCACCCCTCAACCTCCCATGCTCCAGGGAAGAAAGTCCCAGCCTCTTCTTATAATTCAAACCTTCTAGTCCTGGTAACATCTTTGTACATCTTTTCTGCACCATTCCTAATTTAGTAGTATCCTTCCTATAGCAGGGCAACCAGAACTGTATGCAGTACTCCAAAAGTGGCCTTACCAATGTCCTGTACAACCACAACATGATGTCCCAACCCCAATATGAAATGCTCTGACAATTGAAGGCAAGTGTGTCAAATACCTTCTTCATTACCCTGTCTATCTGTAACGCCACTTTCAAGGAACTATGTACCTAAACCCCTGGGTCTTTCTGTTTGACAACACTCTCCAGGGCCCTACCATTAACTCTATAATTCCTTCCCTGGTTCGTCTTTCCAAAATGCAACATCTTGCATTTATCTGAACTCCATCTGCCACTCCTCGTCCCATTGGCCCAGCTGATCACGATCCCATTGTACTCTTAGATAACTGTCTTCACTGCCCACTATACCACCAACTCTGGTGTCATCTGCAAACTTACTAACCATGCTTCCTATGTTCTCATCCAAATTATTGATATAAAAGAGTATGCTGTCTTCTGAATTAATATTATTTTTTCACAATAGCTGCTGGTCCCTCATGGCTTCAGCTTTTCAGTTCAGGAAAATCTTTGAAGGGTTTGTCAATCTTACAAACTCTATCATTCAACTTGGAAACTGTAACACTCCTCATGAGCAAAGCAGCCATTGTGCAGATGTCTTACAACTTTTTATTATCGTCTCAAGGGAAATCCATTACGTGCATTAATAATGTGCCTCTCTCATGTCAGATAGCTTGAAGCAATTGTTCCTGGCTTGTACCGATGATCTGTACTATTTACATGCCCTTCAATGACAGTGAAATGCCAGAATAGAGATCTTCATGATTAACTTGAGCCTGTCTTTCCAAATAACCTCATTGCCACAGATCGCATTAAGTCAGACATCCTTTATCTAAAACACCACTTTCAAGTTGTCAAAGCAATGAAAATTACACTTTGCCTGTCAATAAAACTTTAAAATGTTAATAATTAGCTTGGGGCCTGTACCTTTTAAAAGAATGATATATTTTGAACATGTCTGCTGTTAATTTAACACCAAAATTCAATATATATTAATAGAATAGGTTTTTAAAGAATTATTTTAGACAACCTTTTCTTTGAAAATTATATCATGGGCTAGTTTCTTTAATGATTTTTGAGCTGGTGACCTTGTTTCTTATGATCATCATAAACAGATTCGTCACTTGATGATGCAGCTGAGGAGAAAGATTTGCATTTATATAGTGACTTTCACAACTTCAGGCTTCCTTTAAAGCCAGTTGATTTTTTTTGTTATTTTGAACTACAGCCACTACTGTAAAATAAGAAATACATAACCCGATTTACTCACAACAAGGTCCAACAAACAGTAGCAAAATAACTGGCAAGTAGCCTGTTTTAGACGATGGGCTGGGAATAGACATTGTCCAGGACAATTCATTGAATTCAAAAGGGTCTCATATGATGGCTTGAATCTTTAGTTTAAGATCTCATTCAAAAAATGGCACCTCCGACTGTGCGGCACTCCATTAGCATTGCACCTCTTGAAGGCTAATCTCTGGAATATGTGGGCACTTTCTATATGTTTGTGGCCATCTTTCTCAAAAGGCCACCATTGATGAGGAGATCCAACAGCTAGACCAGCTCAGTCTTCTACAAACTATGGTAGTGAGTGTTTGACCATAAAGATCTCCTCAACACAACCGAAGCCTTGACGTACAGATTAATAGTTGTCACCGCACTGTTGGTCCGCAGCTTCACAAACATTCAGGTAAACTTGCCATAAAGCCACTTTGTTGGACTGGACACCATTTTCAGAAGGCCAAAAATATAGATGCTCCAATTTCTTTCCAACATATGGCTGACTAGGAATCTCTCTCACAGCCCAAGAGGGAAATGATGGGACCCTGCTGTTTCTCCTGTTTCTGGGTCTTGAATTTCACATTTATACCCCTCCACATTTAACCCTTGACCTGAATTGTTTTTAACTTTTTTTATTAACTGCAATTTATCTTATCCCAAAATAATATATCTAAAATATTAATTGCTTTTAATATAAAGCAGATTTTCACCTATTTTTAATGATCACCAGAGTCACATTGGACTTGAAATATTAACTCTATTTCAGTATTCACTGATGCCACCTGACCTGCTGAATTTCTCCAGCAATTTCTGTTTTCTGTTTCAGAATCACAGTATTTTGCTTTTATTTAACTGCTGTTTTGCATGCAGTGTGTAATGTTCTGTTACAACCCAGAGACAGGGTTGATCCTGGGTGAAGAGGGATAAATTGGCTCTCCTTCATGATCATAGAATCCCCACAGTGTGGAAGTAGGCCATTCACCCCATCACGTCCACACCATCCCTCCAATGAACATCGCACCCAAAACCCACCCCCCCTCACCTATCCCTGTAACCCTGCATTTCCTATGACTGATCCACCTATCCTGCACATCCCTGGACACTATGGGCAACTTAGCATGGCCACATCTTTGGGCTGTGGGAGGAAACCAGAGCACCAACAGGAAACCCACACAGCCACAGGGAGAGTGTGCAAAGTCCACACAGTCACCCAAGGGTGGAATCAAACCCAGCTCCCTGGTGCTGCAAGTCAGCAGTGCTAACCACTGAGCCACCGTGCCACCCAATGATTCACTGGTTGGTCACAACAAGGTTAATTTAAAAAAGGTTCCTTCCTTCATGGAAATATTTTCCTCACCCAAAGTATTTATGCCTCAAAAGGACTCAAATTAATGAGGATTTCATGAGTTAAGGAAAAGCTGTGTGTATTAGACACAGAAATGCACAAAAAATTAAAGGATTAGAAATGAGGGATGAGTGCACAAAGTTAAAATTTTAAAAGAATATATGGATCAGTCTTTGGCTTTTCAATGACAGATGAATTGCAAAATGTTGTTTCCATTAAGCTGGGTGATTTCAGTCATGACTGATTTGGCAGTTGTCCAGTGTTTGATTCATAATTCTGGAGCTCTAGACTCTAACATTTTTCAATGATAGATGTTAAACTAAAATCTCGAGTTGAGTCCCTAGGTGTTTTTCCTTATTAAATGATCTAACAGCTGGCAGTCAGGTCTAAAGTGAAGAAAGCAAGTGCTGACAACACGCTGCTTTCAGAAACTGAACAGCCCACGAGGTCAGCCAGAAAGATGAAACTGGGGAAAGTGGCTGATCCAACTGAGCCAATGATTGTTATTCTTTGGGAGCTAGAGCACTCATTGGCTAATTGGCTTGTTAATCAGGATGCACCAGATTGGTTCCTTTGACACTGGGCACCCAGATTGACAGGCCTCTTGGCCAATGAGCCCAGCCGGTCATCGGCATCGTATTCTCCGCCCTCTCCCTGGGCCTGAACCATGGGGTCATGGCAGTTTTCAAGCCCTAAATTGGCGTCAAGTTGTGAAAAGATTCAAGGCGCAATGGCATAAGGGAACAGATGAAAGATAACAATCCAGGAGAAAACAGGATCTGTTGGAAGCATTAATTTTATAATAGACACAGGTAGTGGACAATATAAATGGGGAAAATAAATCTAATCATGACTTATTTGAGCTTTCAGTGATGTGCACTTGCCAAATTCCAGTTTTAGACCTTTTCATTTTTCAGAACAAAGGCCTCTCACAAAATAGATTCCACAAATATTGCAGTTGGCACCAGGTTGTGTACAATGCAGGCCTTGGTGGCTGATACCCTTCAATTTGCCAGGATTTTATGCTGACACATTTTGACTGCAATCTGAATGCTACTTACATCATTGTTTACTTTAGTCTGCTGTTGTAAATTAATGTCTATTCCAGTATGACTTAAATCTCTAGGGGAGCACATCGCAGAATTCTGAAAGTTACTTAACTGCATTTCTTCCAAGGCAAATTGTTGGGTTGACATGTGGAAAAAGTTGCTATTCACTCTTTACACATCTGAGTCTGAAAACTGACATGAAGGCCTGATTTTTTTCACAATGATAGAAACCACCAGTACTGCCAGATTAAGATGCTGCTTAGTGTAGTCACACAGACAGGAGGGGTCTGCCCAGTGTATTGTGCTGGATCTTGCTGTGCAGCACACAGAGACATTGATGTAACTCCTACAGTGTGTGCCAGCTGCCTGTTCGGCAAGTACACTGCACGTTTATTCAACCAAAGGGCTATCTTAGGTGGGTGTTAGTCCTCAGTCCGGTCGAGTGGGGGCGCTATTGGTCAGAGGGTCTTGGTACCATCAGTCATGAGTACACCCTGTCCCAGGAAGTGGCCACCATCCACTTGGATCACTCACAGTCAGGGTGTCTGTCTGACTACAGTCTGAGGTGTGGGTAATATTCAGTCCTGTAGGGACAACACGAGTAGTCACGAGATTCATGTACAAGAGTACATGAACACCAACTGGCTACAAAAAGACACGACCAATACTCACTCATCACAATTCACATGGACAAGGAGAACCACGACTTCGACTGGGACAACACCAAGGTCCTGGGACAGGCTAGGCAGAGACAAGCACGAGGATTCCTGGAAGCATGGCACTCCACGAAGCATGCTATTAATAAACACATTGAACTCGACCCCATATACATTCCACTACGGAGGAAACCCGGAAGCGAGGCAATCCATCGCAACGGACCCCAGAGTTTAAAAACCAGGCGGGAAAACACACCGACGCTTCATCAGAGGCTGTACTGAGGATGTTACCAAGCATGGTAATGAAACGTCTGCGGAACAACAAACCAGCCAACCAACCTTAGCACCCACAACCCGAGCTACAGATCTACTGCAGAACCTTAGTCAGGGGATTTGCATCTTGCTGGTCAGGGAGCTGTAGGGACAGTGGTCGGGGTCTGCTTAGTCATGTCCAGGGGTTGCTTGTTGAAGCCCCTCAGAGGTCTGGAGCATATACAGTCCTGGGGCCGTGTTTCCATGGTTTATTGAAGAGTTGCGGCGGCAGTGGGTGGAACCACTGCCAAAAAGATGATTTCAGCAAGAATTTTGATAGGTCCCACATAGGAAGCTGAGAGGAAAAACCTAAAGAAAGTTGGCATATTGGATCCACAGTTGGCTGAATGTTAGGAAGCGGAGGTTGATTGTTGATAGGTGTTTTTCCAATTGGAAGTCTGTTTCCAATGGGGTCAGTGTTGGGCCTTTGCTGTTTGTGGAATATATCAATGATTGAGAATGACTGTAGGAAGGCTGATCAATAAGTTTTCAGATAATACAAAACGTAGCGGGATGGTAAATAATGGGAAGTGTAGCATTACATTACAGGAGGTATAGATGGACTGTTCAGATGGGCTACTCAGTGGGAAATGAAATTCAATCCAAATAAACTCATGCACATGGGCAGGACAAACAAGGCAAGGGACTGCACATGAACGGTAGGGTCCTGGGAAGCACCGAGGATCATGAGGACGCTGGTGTGCATGTACACCAATCCCTTAAGGCATCAGGACAGGTGGATAAGTGGTTAAGAAAGTATATGGCATACTTCCTTTTATTAGTCAAGGCCTAGAATTTAAGAACAGTGAGGAAATGCTAGAACTGTATAAAACATTGGTTCAGCTACAGCCAGAGTATTGTGTGCAGTTCTGGAATCCACAATTTAGGAGGGATGTGTTAGCATTGGACAGGGTCCAGAGGAGATTTACCAGGATGTTGCCTGGACTGGAGAGTTTCAGCAATGAAGACAGATTGGACAGTCTGGGGTTGTTTTCCTTAAAGTAGAGGAGATTGAGGGGGACATATATCAAGTTATCAGGGGCGTAGATAGGATAGACAGGAAAAAAAATCTTTCCCGTTGTTGGAGGGAACAATGACTGAGGGTATAGATTGAAGGTAAGGGGCAGAGATTTAGAGGAGATGTAAGGAAATACATTTTCACCCAGAGGATGGTGGAAACCTGGAGGTAGAGGCAGAAACCCTCATAATGTTGAAGAAGTGTTTGAAGTGCACTTACAATGCCAAGGCATACAAAGCTATAGGGCAAGTTCTGGAAAATGGGATTTGAATTGTTAGGTGGTTATTTTTGATTGGCACTGACTCGATGAGCTGAAATGCCTTTTTCTGTGCTGTAAATCTCTGTGACTCTATGAATCTATAAATGGAAGTCTTCTCTTTGGTTAACATTATTCCCACATGCTCCACACCAGAATGGCAAAGGTGGTCCTTCAGTTATCTTTGAGAACATAAGAAATAGGAGCAGGGGTAGACTATCTGGCCCCTCGAGCCTGTTTCACCATTCAATAAGATCATGGCTGATCTTTTTGAGACTCAGCTCCATTTACCTGCTTGCTCACCATAACATTAATTGCTGAACTGTTCAAAAATCCATCTATCTTTGCCTTAAAAACATTCAACGAGGTAGCCTCAACTGCAGGGAATTCCACAGATAAACAACTCTTTGGTGAAGAAGTTCCTTCTCAGCTCAGTCCTAAATCTGCTCCCCCTAATTTTGAGGCTATGCCCCCAAGTTCTAGTTTCACCCCCAGTGGAAACAATAAGGGACATTGAATTGTCATCTCAGACTTCAGAAGACTTAGCAGCGAATGATTTTCTGAATTGGACAAGAATGAATCCTCAAGGATCTAATCACTGATGGCTTAGTGGTGTTTAATCTGCTGGTAATGAGGAAGAGATGGCAGTCTATTGAGACTCTGTGCATCTGTATCAGCTAGTAAGTAATATACTGAATCTGGACTCTATTATAATTACTCACTACGGCAGTGGACAAAGGACTACTGCCGTGCACACAGGGAAGGGATTTTAAGAATGGATGAAAAAGATAAGATTTTCTTCATCAAACACATGATGACACTTGTAATTTCAACTGTGACACCTTAATTAATTTGAACTTCAGTTGCTGATGGTGCTCACCCTTATTACTGTTACCCCCGGCTGAATTCCAATCTCCACTACAACCCCTCAACTCATATTCCAGACTGATATTATTATGCAGGGTCTCTCAAACTGTGGGTCTTGGCTCACAGTCAGGTCACCAGGAAATATTTTTAGGTCGTGAGCCAGATGCAGCAGTGACTGTCATGGAACTAAATTCTAATAAGCTGCAATAGTGATTAAATTGCCCAACGTTGCAGGCTTGAACCCTGCCTTTAAAAACCTAACAAGGATAGTAGGTGTTTCATACTTAAAACATCCTGTGGATTAAACAGTGCTGCCCTCTGATCTCTTGCTGGTCTCTTAACCATTGCTCCCTATTCTCAGGGGTCTGAGGTGTCAGTAACTTTAAAACCGAAATGGGGCCACGATTAGAAAAGTTTTTTTGTTCTTGTGCAGTGTTGACGGAGTACTGCAGTCATGGAATGGTAGTCTTTCAGACAAACCATTCAACTGAAAATCTATCTATTTGTTTAGATGGATGATAATGATTTCATGGCACTACTTGAAGAAGAGAGAAGCGTTCTCCCAGTGTACTATTCAACAATTTGTCTTAGCTTCCCGATTAATCGTAGTTGTGTAAAACTTGTGGAAGGTTGTCTAACAACCTTGCGCTGATGCCTCAGACCTGCACATTACTAAGTGTAAATAACACAGTGTGGGCAATATTAAAACTTGACTACACAACAATACATTAGAACGCTGGAAGGAATGGAAAAGCACATGGGCATGAACACACAAAGAAGATAAATTATTATAACTGTGAGATCAGAGCCTGGTATATCTATGATTGCTACCTATAGAAATATTGAGTATTAACATATAATAAATAGCTTGACTTTGAAGTCTAAGCCTAAAAATAGTTTGCACATTGCCTTCTCCTCAACCAATCTGTCTTGAACTCAAACTGATAGTGTAACATTAAACCACATAATAGAAGATACCCTCTTTTGATTTCTGTGATCTTGCTGTTTTAAATTGGCTCCACATTTATCCACATTGCAACAACAATTGATCTTCAAAGGTACTTCATTGGCTATGTTCTGTAGTTGTAAAAAATGGACTTTTATTGTTTAATTGAGCCAATTTACAGAATTAAAAATTTGAAATTTTGTGCAATATATGGACAAAATAATGTACAATACTTGCAACATCATACTATGATACAATCACACCATTGTAGAATTTGTTGCGATCCATAACATTAGCATTCCTCATGAGATGTCCTACTGATGTAAATTATTTTGTCTCAAGAGCACTGGGAAACAATCGTATAGAATTGTGTTGTCTGTTCATGCCTCTCTCTAATGAAGTAAGTTAGATTTCTGCAGCTGGCTATTTATTGGCAAGGAGCTCTCTGCTTATTAACCTCCAATGTTCAGTGAGACCCCTAATGTTAGCCATCTGGATAGCCAGCTGTCCTATATGGTTAGCTGCTTTGCATCCTTTCACACTGTAACATTGAAAGCTGCAGCTCAGTGGTAGCACAGTTACCTCTGAGTTCAAAGGTCTTGATTTCAAGAGAGAATTGAGCTGAAAACATAGACTAACAATCCATCGAACGAAAGCTATACTGTCAGCTGAGGCTGCCTTTCAGCTGAGATGTGTTAAAGCAGGCCATATCTGTCCTCTCAGGGGAATGTAAAACATCCCAGAGCACTCTCTTCCTGAGGAACAAGGGAAATTCACACTATTGTCCTGCCCAGTTTTTTTATCCTTCAAACATCACGCAGATCAAATGACCTTTATGGGATATTGCTGTGTGTGCAGCCTTTGTGCAATTTGCTGCTACATTTCCAAATGTCATATCATGACTACATTTTAAAAATTACTTAATTGGCTGTAAAATGATTTAGGAGATCCCAGGGTTGCGAAACATGGTTTGTCTTTCTTTCTTTTCTCCAATCCTTTTCCTGAGTATTTGGTTGATTTAGAATAATTTTTACATTTTCCACTCCACTTACTAAATTACATTCTCTCCTTTCAGGATCACCTATGCAGTTGTAAAATGATGTCTGTGGACAAGGATAAAGGCTCAACAACTGTTAAAAAAGCATACTTTTAGCCATAATTTGCCAGAGTCAGCACGTTAGCTCATCAGTTGTTAGAGGTCTCAGTGCTTACACTAATTTTCCAATTGTCTGTATATATTAAGCCTCACAGCTGGACACACTACCTGTTCCAATGTCTACGTCCTGTGTCACAAATGACTTTGTGTCAACTGTGACTCAGTTGTCATCATTTCTTAAACTCCCACTCCCAACCTCATTTTCCTTACAGTGTTTTTCATCTGTGGAAACAACTCATATCACAGCTGAGGGCTAAATTGAGGTAATGTTTCCAATCATTCATAATTACACGGAAAAATAGCAAAAATAATAGAAAGGACAGAGAAAAATGATCATCAATAAATTAGACTCTTGACATTATCAGGGTTCATAGATCAAACATATTAGTGTTTGTGAAATGGGATATTCTCAAATCCTGCCACTTGGCTACAAGAACAATATCTCTTATATAGCACCTTTCAAGTAATGTACCATCCTAAAGGACCACACGAGAGTATTATGAAACAAAGTGTGACAGCAAGCCAGATATTAGGTCTCGTGACCCAAGGCTATATCTAAAAAGGTTTTTAGAAGCGTCTTAAAGAAAGAAGGGGAGGTCAGGAGCTGAGTAAAGGATATCCAAGATCCTAGGCAACTGCAGCCATGTCCACCAACAAAGTATTTTAAGTCGGTGAGTAGTTTTGGGTTCTGTAGCTGGCATTCACTGTGAGATCTGCCTATGACTAACAAGTTGCAAAGTTTGAAACAATTTTGTGAAAGAATGGGTGAGCGAATCGGACCTGTTCTTGAGTAACTGCTGGCCAATAGCATATAAAGCATCAGAGTAACAACAATAATTAGGGCCACAATTGATTTTGCAAGCTCTTTTCTGAACAATTTTAATGGCTTTACACTGTTTCTTTGAGATTCAGCTCCACCACATGCATCCTGTGTTCAAATACATGGCAAATAGATAGGAAAATAGTTTTTAAAAATCATAGCTTGAGCAGAGGTGGCGTTTCAGTTTCCAAAGTCTATACAGATAATTCGTAACTCATTTAACAATTGAATTGATGTGTGCGTGTGTACATTAGCAGGATCACAAATTTCAAGGTGGACTGTCCAGCGCTGACAGGGTCCTGCATTTTTGGAGGTGCTAACTTTCAGATGAAACATTAAACCAAGGCCCCAGCTGCTTGCTATGACAGAGCTAAAAGATCTCACAATACTCTATCAAAGACCAGGAGGGGTTATCCCCAGCGTTAAGGCCAATGTTTATCCCTCGATCAACGTCATTCTTTTGTCATTACTATAGTGTTATTTATCTGGAGGCTTAATGAGTGTAAAATTAGTAGCTGATTTTCCAGTAACTTAATTGGCCATAAAGACCTTTAAACTGGACAGGGGTTGTGAAAAGTATTCTATAATTGCAAATGTTCTTTTTCACTTAAGTCAAGCTGCTCCTCTTAGTTTATGACCCTGAAACAAGAAAATTATGTTTAATGAAGGCTTCAAGACTATTATAGCTTCTGTAAAATTTTATAAGCCAGATTCTCATCTCATGCCAATTGTCTACCCTCAGCACTCCTCAAAGTGGAATAAATAACATCATGAATGAACGCTAGAGATAGTAGGAACTGCAGATGCTGGAGAGTCCGAGACAACAAGGTGCAGGGCTGGATGAACACAGCAGGCCAAGCAGCATCATAGGAGCAGAGAGGCTGACTTTTCGGGCCTAGACCCTTCATCAGAAAAGGGGGAGGGTAAGGGGGTTCTGAAATAAATAGGGAGAGAGTGGGAGGCGGATAGAAGAGGGATAGAGGAGAGGATAGGTGGAGAGGAAACAAACAGGTCGAAGAGGCGGGGATGGAGCCAGTAAAGGTGAGTGTAGGTAGGGAGTTAGGAAGGGGATAGGTCAGTCCAGGGAGGACGGACAGGTCAAGGGGGCGGGATGAGGTTGGTCGGTAGGAGATGGAGGTGTGGCTTGAGGTGGGAGGAGGGGATAGGTGGGAGGAAGAACAGGTTAGGGGGGCAGGGACGAGCTGGACTGGTTTTGGGATGCGGTAGG
>NW_025970342.1:1735-12393 GCF_021869965.1 Rhincodon typus | reverse complement strand
GTGCTTATCTCACTCAAATATGCATGTTACTCAAAACAACATCAAAAGTTGAGTCATTTGGTGAAGTCAAGATTCTTCACTTCTGAAGTGCTTATTTCACTGGAGGAAGCCTGTTAAACAATCCAACATCAAAATTTGAGTCATTTTGTGAAGTTCAGATTTTGGTCTTCTGAAGTGCTTATCTCACTGAAGTAAGCATGTTGTCAAAGCAGCATTAAAAAGTTGAGTGTCTTATTGAAGTTGCGATTTTGGTCTTCGGCTATGCTTATCTCGCTGAAATGAGCATGTTAGTCAAACTAATATCAAAAATTGAATCATTTGGTGAAGTTCAGATTTTTGTCTTCTGAAGTGCTTATCTAATTAAATAAGAATTTTAATCCGACCAGCATAAAACTTTATGTCATTTGGTGAAGTTCTTAATTTGGTCTTGTGAAGTGCTTATCTCACTCAAATATGCATCTTATTCTAAACAACATCAAAAGTTTAGTCATTTGGTGAAGTTGAAATTTTTGACTTCTGAAGTCCTTGTCTCACTCAAATGAGCATGTTAGTTTAAATAACATTAAAAATTGAGTCATTTGGTTAAAATAAAGTTTTAGTTCTCGAGTGCTTAACTCACTGAAATAAGCATTTTAGTCGAACCAGCATCAAGAATCAAGTCTTTTGATGAAGTTGAGATTTTTGACTTCTGTAGTGCTCATCTGATGGAATAAGCATTTAAGTCAAACCAGCATCAAAAGTTATGTCCTTTGGTAAAGTTGAAATTTTAGTCTTCTGATATGCTTATCTCGCTGAAACAAACACGTCAGTCAAAACAATATCAAACGTTGAGTCATTTGGTGAAGTTGAGATTTTCGACTTCTGAAATGCTTCTCTCACTCAAATAAGCATGTTAGTCAAACCATCATCAAAACTAGATTCATTTGGTGAAGTTCAGGTGTTGTTGTTCTGAAGAACTTCACTCGCTGAAATAAGCATTTGAAACCAACCAGCATCAAAAGTTGTGTCATTTGGTGAAGTTGAGATTTTAGCCTTCTGAAGAGCTTACCTGACTCAAATAAGCATGTTAGTCAATCCAACATCAAAATTTGAGTCATTTGGTGAAGTTCAGATTTTGGTCTTCTGAAGTGCTTATCTCACTGAAATAAGCATGTTAGTCAAAACAGTATCAGAAGTTGAGTGTCTTGTTGAAGTTGAGATTTTGGTCTTCTGCTATGCTTATCTCGCTGAAATAAGCATGCTAGTCAAACCAGCATCAAAAATTAAGTCATTTGGTGAAATTGAGATTGTTGACTTCTAAAATGCTGAACTCGCTGGAATAACCATTTTAATCCAACCAACATCAAAAATGAAGTCATTTGGTGAAGATGAGATTTTTGGCTCCTCAGTTGCTTCCCTCAATGAAATAAGCTTTTCATTCAAACCAACATTAAAAAACGAACGCATTTGGTCAGGTTGAGATATCGATATTCTGATGTGCTTATATGAGTGAACTGAGCTTGCTACTCAAAACAGCATCAAAAATTAATTCATTTGGTGATATTTAGATTTTTAACTTCTGAAGTGCTTATCTCACTCAGATAAGCATGTTAAGTCAAACAAACATCAAAACTTGAGTCATTTTGTGAATTTCAGATTTTGGTCTTCTGAAGTGATTAACTTGCTGAAATAAGCATTTTAATCCAAGCAACATCAAAATTTGAGTCATTTGGTGAAGCTCAGATTTTAGTTTTGTGAAGTGCTTATCTTGCTGAAGTAAGCATGTTCGTGAAAACAGCATTCAAAATTAAGTCATTTGGTGAAGTTGAGATTTTTGACTTATGAAGTGCTTAACTCAGTCAAATAAGCATGTTCGCCGAACCATCATAAAAGCTTGAGTCATTTGTTGAAGTTCAGATTTTGGTCTGCTGTCGTGCTTATCTGAGTGAAATAAGCATTTTAGTCAAAACAGCATAAAAAATTAAGTCATTTGGTGAAGTTCAGATTTTGGTATTCTGATCTGCTTATCTCACTCAAATATACATGTCACTCAAAACAACATCAAAACTTGAGGCAATTGGGGAAGTCGAGATTCGTCACTTCTGAAGTGTTTATTTCACTGGAGGAAGCCTGTTAGTCAATCCAAAATCTAAATTTTAGTCATTTAGTGAAGTTCAGATTTTGGTCTTATGAAGTGCTTTCCCCACTGAAATAAGCATGTTAGTCAAAACAGCATCAAAATTTGAGTGTCTTGTTGAAGTTGAGATTTTGCTCTTCTGCTATGCTTAACTCGCTGAAATAAGCATGTTCGTCAACACAACGTCAAAAGTTGAGTCATTTGGTGAAGTTCTTAATTTGGACTTCAGATGTGCTCAACTCACTCAAATATGCATGTTAATCAAAACAACATCAAAGATTAGTCATTTGGTGAAGTCGAGATTCTTCACTTGTGAAGTGTTTATTTCACTGGAGGAAGCCTGTTAGTCAATCCAACATCAAAATTTGAGTCATTTAGTGAAGTTCAAATTTTGGTCTTCTGAAGTGCTTATCATGCTGAAATAAGCATGTTGTCAAAACAGCATTAAAAGTTGCGTGCCTTGTTGAAGTTGACATTTTGGTGTTCTGCTGTGCTTATCTCGCTGAAATAAGCACGTTCGTCAAAACAACATCAAAAGTTTTGTCATTTCGTGAAGTTGAGATTTTGATATTCTGAAGTGCTTAACTTGCTGAAATGAGCATGTCAGTCAAACTAACAGCAAAAATTGAGCCATTTGGTGATTTTCAGATTTTGGTCTTCTGCTATGCTTATCTCGCTGAAATAAGCACGTTCGTCAAAACAACATCAGCAGTTGTGTCATTTGGTGAAGTTGAGATTTTGATCTTCTGATGTGCTTATCTCAATGAAGTAAGCATGTCATTCAAACCAACATCAAAATCTAACTCATTTGGTGAAGTTCAGATGTGGCTCTTCTGATGTGCTTACCGGAGTGAAATATGCATGTTAGTCAAAACAGCATCAAAAATTAAGTCATTTGTTGACGTTGAGATTTTTGACTTCTGAAGTGCTTAAATCGCTGAAATAAGCGTGTTTGGCAAACCTACATCAAAAACTAACATCTTTGGGGAAATGAGATGTTGGTCTTCTGAAGTGCTTATCTGAGTGAAATAAGCGTGTTCGTCAAAACAGCATCAAAAATTAAGTCAGATGGTGAAGTTGAGATTTTTGATTTCTGAAGTTCTTATCTCACTGAAATAAGCAATTTAGTCCAACCAGCGTCCAAAGTTAGGTCCTTTGGCGAAGTTGAGACTTTTGACTTCTGAAGTACTTATCTGACTCAAATAAGCATGTTAGTCGAACAAACATCATAGCTTGATACAACAGTTGAAGTTCAGATTTTGGTTTTCTGAAGTGCTTATCTCACTGAAATAAGCCTGGGAGTCAAACAAACAGCAAAACTTGAGTTATTTGGTGAAGTTCTGATTTTGGTCTACTGAAGAGCTTAACTCGCTGAAATAAGCATTTTATTCGAACCAGCTTCAAAAGTTAAGTCATTTGGTGAAGTTCAGATTTTGGTTTTCTGAAGGGCTTATCTCACTGACATAATCATGTTAGTCCAAACAGCATGAAAAATTAAGTCATTTGGTGAAGTTGAGATTTTTGTCTTCTGAGGTGCTTATCTCACATAAAGAAGCATTTTATTCAAATTAGCATCAAAAGTTGAGTCCTTTGGTGAAGTTTAGATTTTAGACTTCTGATATGCTTATCTCGCTGAAATAAGCATTTCAGTCAAACCAGCATCAAAAGTTGAGTGCCTTGGTGAAATTGAGATTTTGGTCTTCTGATATGCTTATATCGCTGAAATAAGCACGTTAGTCAAAACAACACCAAGAGTTGAGTCATTTGGTGAAGTTGCGATTTTTTACTTCTGAAGTGCTTATCAGACTCAAATAAGAATGTTAGTCAAACCAACATCAAAACTTGAGTTATTTGGTGTATTTCAGATTTTAATCTTCTGAAGTGCTTGCATCACCGAAGTAAGCATTTTCGTCGAACCAGAATCAAAAATCAAGTCACTTGGTGAAGTTCAGATTTTTTGGCTTCTGAGTTGCTAAACTCGCTGAAATAAGCATTTTAATTTAACCAGCATCAAAAGTTAAGTCAACTGGTGAAGTTGAGATTTTAGTCTTCGGATATGCTTATCTCACTGAAATAAGCACGTTACTCAAATTAACATCAAAATTTGAGTCATTTGGTGAAGTTGAGATTTTTGATTTCTGAAGTGCTTATTTCACTGAAATCAGCCTGTGAGTAAAAAAAAAAACAAAAAAAAACAGCAAAACTTGAGTTATTTGGTGAAGTTCAGATTTTGGTCTCCTGAAGAGCTTAACTCGCTGCAATAAGCAGTTTATTCGAACCAGCTTCAAAAGTTGAGTCATTTGGTGAATGTGACATTTTAGAATTCTGATATGCTTATCTCGCTGAAATAAGCATTTCAGTCAAACCAGAGTCAAAAGTTGAGTGTCTTGGTGAAATTGAGATTTTGGTCTTCTGATATGCTCATATCGCTGAAATAAGCACGTTCACCAAAACAACAGCAAAAGTTGAGTAATTTGGTGAAGTTGAGATTTTTATCCTCTGAAGTGCTTAACTCGCTGAAATAAGCATGTTAGTCAAAGCAACATCAAAACTTGAGTCATTTGGTGAAGTTCAGATTTTGGAGTAATGAAGACCTTAACTCGCTGAAATAAGCATTTTATTCCAACCAGCATCAAAAGTTGAGTCATTTGGTGAAGTTGAGATCTTAGCCATCTAAAGTTCTTAAATCGGTGAAATAAGCATGTTAGTCAAACCAACATCAAAACTTGAGTCATTTGGTGAAGTTCAGATTTTGGTCTTCTGAAGTGCTTATCTCACTCAAATATGGCATGTTGCTCAAAACAACATCAAAACTTGCGTCATTTGGTGAAGTTCAGATTTTGGTCTACTGCAGAGCTTAACTCGCTGCAGCGAGCATTTTATTACAAACAGCATCAAAAGTTGAGTCATTTGGTGAAGTTGACATCTGAGCCTTTTCAAGTGCTTCAATCGCTGAAATAAGCATGTTAGTCAAACCAACATCAAAACTTGAGTCATTAGGTAAAGTTCAGAATTTTGTTTTCTGAAGTGCTTGTCTGAGTGAAATAAGCATGTTAGTCAAAATAGCATCAACATCTAAATCATTTGGTGAAGTTGAGATTATTGACTTCTGAAGTGCTTATCTCAATGAAATAAGAATTTTAGTCAAATCAGCATCATAAGTTAGGTCCTTTGGTGAAGTTGAGGTTTTAGTATTCTGATAATCTTATCTCGCTGAATTAAGCATGTTATTCAAAACAACATGAAAAGTTGAGTCATTTGGTGAAGTTGAGAATTTTGACTTCTGAAATGCTTCTCTCAATCAAACAAGCATGTTCGTCAAACCATCATCAAAACTACAGTCATTTGTTGACTTTCAGGTTTTGGTGTTCTGAAGAGTTTAACTCGCCACAATCAGCATTTCAAATTAAGCAGCATCAAAAGTTGTGTTATTTGGTTAAGTTGAAGTTTCAGCCTTCTGAAGTGCTTGCCTCATGAAATCAACATGTCATTCAAACCAACATCAAAAACCAATTCAGTTGGTGAAGTTGAATTATTGGTCTTGCGATGTGATTATCTGAGTGAAATAAGTGTGTTCGTCAAAACAGCATCAATAATTAAGTCGTTTGATGAAGTTGAGATTTTTGCAATCTGAAGTGCTTATCTCACTCAAATAAGCATGTCAGTCGAACCAACATCAAAACTTGAGTCATTTGGTGAAGTTCAGAATTTGGTCTTCTGAAGTGCTAATGTGAGTGAAATAAGCATCTCAGTCAAAATAGCATCAACATATAAATCATTTGGTGAAGTTGGGATTTTTGACTTCTGATATGCTTATCTCGCGCTGAAATAAGCATTTTGGTCAAACCAGCATCAAAAATTGAGTGTCTCCATGAAATTGAGATTTTGGTCTTCTGATGTTCTTAACTCGCTAAATTAAGCACGTTATTTAAAACGACAACAAAAGTTGAGTCATTTGGTGAAGTTGAGATTTTTGACTTCTGAAATGCTTCTCTCAATCAAATAAGCATGTTAGTAAAACCATAATCGAAACTACAGGCATTTGGTGAATTTCAGGTTTTGGTGTTCTGAAGAGTTTAACTCGCGACAATAAGTATTTTAAACTAACCAGCATCAAAACTTGTTTTATTTGGTGAAGTTGAGGTTTTAGCCTTCTGAAGTGCTTAACTTGCTGAAATAAGCATTTTAGTCAAAACAACATCAAAAGTTGAGTGATTTGGTGAAGTTGAAATATTGATCGTCTGAAGTGCTTGCCTCATGAAATAAGCATGTCATTCAAACCAACATAAAAAAAAACTAACTCATTTTGTGAAGTGTGACATTGGTCTTCTGAAGAGCTTATCTGAGTGAAATAAGCCTGTTAGTAAAAGCAGCATCTAAAATCAAGTCAGATGGTGAAGCTGAGATTTTTGATTTCTGGAGTGCTTATCTCACAGAAATAAGCATTTTCGTCCAAAAGGAGTCCAAAGTTAGGTAATTTGGTGACGTTGAGAATTTTGACTTCTGAAGTGGTCATATCACTGAAATAAGCATGTTAGTCAAAACAGCATTAAATATTAAGTCATTTGGTGAAGTTCAGATTTTGGCCTTCTGAAATGCTTATCTGAGTGAAATAAGCATGTTTGTCAAAACAGCACAAAACTTCTGAAGCGCTTATTTCACTGGACGAAGCCTGCTAATCAATCCAACATCAATCAAACAACATCAAAAGTTGAGTCATTTGATAAAGTTCTTATTTTGGCCTTCTGAAGTGCTTATCTCACTCAAATATGCATATTACTCAAAACAACATCAAAAGTTGAGTCATTTGGTGAAGTCGAGATTCTTCACTTCTGAAGTGCTTATTTCACTGGATGAAGCCTGCTAATCATTTCAACATCAAAATTTGAGTTATTTAGTGAAGTTCAGATTTTGGTCTTCTGAAGTGTTTATCTCACTGAAATAAGCATGTTGTCAAAACAGCATAAAAAGTTGAGTGTCTTCGTGAAATTGAGATATTGGTCTTCTGATATGCTTATCTCGCTGAAATAAGCACGTGAGGCAAAACAACATCAACAGTTGAGTCATTTGGAGAATGTGAAAATTTCGATTTCTGAAGTGCTTATCTCACTCAAATAAGTATGTTAGTCAAACCAACATCAAAACTTGAGTCATTTGGTGAAGTCGGGATTCTTCTCTTCTGAACTGCTTGTTTCACTGGAGGAAGCCTGTCAGTCATTCCAACATGAAAATTTGATTCATTTAGTGAAGTTCAGGTTTTGGACTTATTGAAGTGCTTGTCCAACTGAAATAAACATGTTAGTCAAAACCGCGTCAAAAGTTGAGTGTCTATTGAAAGTTGAGATTTTGGTCTTCTGTTATTCTTATGTCGCTGAAATAAGCATGTTCGTCAAACTAACATCAAAAATTGAGTCATTTGGTGAAGTTCAGATTTTTATGTTCTGAAGTGCTTATCTCGCTGAAATAAGAATTTTAATCCAACCAGCATCAAAACTTATGTGATTGGGGAAGTTGAGGTTTTTGCCTTCTGAAGTGCTTATCTCACTCAAAAAAGCGTGTTAGTCAAAACAACATCAAAAGTTGAGTCATTTGGTGAAGATCAGATTTTAGTCTTCTCAGGTGCTTAACTCACTGAATTAAACATTTTAGTCTCACCAGCATCAAAAATCAAGTCATTTGATGCAGTTGAGATTTTTGACTTCTTCAGTGTTCATCTCACTGAACTAAGCATTTCAGTCCAACCAGCATCAAAAGTTATGTCCTTTGGTGAAGGTGAGATTTTAGTCTTCTGATATGCTTATCTCGCTGAAATCAGCATTTTAGTCCAACCAGCGTCCAAAGTTAGGTCCTTTGGTGAAGTTCTGATTTTTGACTTCTGAAGTGCTTACCTCGCTGAAATAAGAATTTTAATCCAACCAGCATCAAAACTTATGTGATTTGGTGAAGTTGAGGTTTTTGCCTTCTGAAGTCCTTATCTCACTCAAATAAGCATGTTAGTCAAAATAACATCAAAAGTTGAGTCATTTGGTGAAGTTGAGATTTTTGACTTCTGAATTGGTTATCTCACTCAAATAAGCATGTCAGTCAAAACAACATTAAAAATTGAGTCATTTGGTGAAGATCAGATTTTCGTCTTCTCAAGTGCTTAACTCACTGAATTAAACATTTTAGTCTCACCAGCATCAACAATCAAGTCATTTGATGCAGTTGAGATTTTTGACTTCTTCAGTGTTCATCTCACTGAACTAAGCATTTCAGTCCAACCAGCATCAAAAGTTGAGTCATTTGGTGAGGTTGAGATTTTGATCTTCTGATGTGCTTATCTCAAAGGAATGAACATGTCATTCAAACAAACATCAAAAACCAATTCATTTGGTGAAGTTGAAATATTGGTCTTCCGATGTGATTATCTGAGTGAAATAAGCGTGTTCGTCAAAACAGCATCAATAATTAAGTCGTGTGATGAAGTTGAGATTTTTGAATTCTGAAGTGCTTATCTCACTCAAATAAGCATGTTAGTCAAACAAACATCAAAACTTGAGTCATTTTGGGAAGTTCAGATTTTGGATTTCTGAAGTGCTTAACTCGCTGAAAGAAGCATTTTAATCGAACCAGCATCAAAAGTTGAGTCATTTGGTGAATTTGAGATCTTAGCCTTCTCAAGTGCTTATCTTACTGAATTAAGACTTTTAGTCAAATCAGCATTGTAAGTTAGGTCTTTTGGTGAAATTGAGATTTTAGTATTCTGATATGCTCATCTCGCTAAATTACGCACGTTATTCAAAACAACATCAAAAGATGAGTCATTTGTTTAAGTTGAGATGTTTGACTTCTGAAGTCCTGATCTCACTGAAATAAGCATCTTAGTCAAATCAGCCTCAAAAGTTAAGTGTCTTGGTGAAATTGAGATTTTAGTCTTCTGATATGCTTTTCTCACCGAAATAAGCATGTTAGTCAAAACAACATCAAAAGTTGAGTCATTTGGTGAAGTTGAGATTTTGATCTTCTGAAGTGCTTAACTCGCTGAAATAAGCATGTTCGTCAAACGAACATTAAAAATTGTGTCATTTGGTGAAGTTCAGATTTTGGCTTCTGAGGTGCTTAACTCGTGAAATAAGCATTTTAATTTAACAAGCATCAAAAGTTAGGTCATCTGGTGAAGGTGAGATTTTGGTCTTCTCATCTGCTAATCTCGCTAAATTATGCACGTTATTCAAAACAACATCAAAAGTTGAGTCATTTGGTGAAGTTGAGATTTTTGACTTCTGAAATGCTTCTCTCAATCAAATAAGCATGTTAGTCAAACATCATCAAAACTACAGTCAGAAGGTGAACTTTAGGTTTTGGTATTCTGAAGAGTTCAACTCGTTACAATAAGCATTTTAAACGAACCAGCATCAAAAGTTGTGGTATTTGGTGAATTTGAAGTTTTCGCCTTCTGAAGTTTCAAACGAGCTGAAATAAGTATTTTAGACAAAACAACATCAAAAGTTGAGTCATTTGGTGAAGCTGAGATTTTTGATCTTCTGAAGTGCTTGCCTCATGAAATAAACATGTCATTCAAACCAACATCAAAAACTAACTCAATTAGTGAAGTGAGATATTGATCTTCTGAAGTGCTTATCTGAGTGAAATAAGGATGTTAGTCATAGCAGCATCAAAAATTAAGTCAGACAGTGAAGTTGAGATTTTTGAATTCTTCAGTGGTGATCTCACTGAAATAAGCATTTTAGTCCAACCAGTGTCCAAAGTTTCCTTTGGTGAAGTTCTGATTATTGACTTCTGAAGTACTCATCTCACTGAAATACGCATGTTAGTCAATACAGCATTAAAAACTAAGTCATTTGGTGAAGTTGAGATTTTTGACTTCTGAACTGCTTATCTCACTCAAAAATGCATGTTGGTCAAAACAACATAAAAAGTTGAGTCATTTGGTGAAGTTGAGATTTTGATCTTCTGATGTGCTTGTCTCAAAGAAACCAACATGTCATTCCAACCAACATCAAAAACTAACTCATTTGGAGAAGTTGAAATATTGGCTTTCTGATGTGATTATCTGAGTGAAATAAGCGTGTTAATTAAAACAGCATCAATAATTAAGTCGTTTGATGAAGTTGAGATTTTTGAATTCTGAAGTGCTTATCTCACTCAAATAAGCATGTTAGTCTAACAAACATCAAAACTGGAGTCATCTGGTGAAGTTCAGATTTTGGTCTTCTGAAGTGCTTAAATCGCTGAAATAAGCATTTTAATCCAACTAGCATTAAAAATTAAGTCTTTTGGTAAAGTTGAGATTTTTGCCTTCTGAAAAGCTTAACTCGCTGAAATAAGCATGTTATTCAAAACAACATCAAAAGTTGAATCAGTTGGTGAAGTTCAGAATTTGGTTTTCTGAAGTGCTTGTCTTACTGAAATAAGCATGTTAGTCAAAACAGCATCAAAAGGAGAGTCATTTGGTGAAGTTGAGATTTTAGTCTTCTGAAGTGCTTATCTCGCTGAAATAAGAATTTTATTCCAACCAGCATCAAAAATTATGTCATTT
>NW_025970342.1:0-1725 GCF_021869965.1 Rhincodon typus | reverse complement strand
AATAAGAATTTTATTCCAACCAGCATCAAAAATTATGTCATTTGGTGAAGTTGAGATTTTTGCCTTCCGAAGTGCTTATATCACTCACATAAGCATGTTCGTCAAAACAACATCTGAAGGTGAGTCATTTGGTGAAGTTGATATTTTTGCCTCCTGAAATGCTTAACTCGCTGAAATAAGCATTTACTCAAAACAACGTCAAATGTTGAGTCATTTCATGAGGTTGAGATATTTGACTTCTGAATTGGTTATCTCACTCAAACAAGCATGCCAGTCAAAACAACATTAAAAATTGAGTAATTTGGTGAAGATCAGATTTTAGTCTTCTAAAGTGCTTAACTCACTGAATCAAACATTTTAGTCTAACCAGCATCAAAAATCAAGTCATTTGATGAAGTTGAGATTTTTGACTTCTGTCGTGCTCATCTCACTGAAATAAGCATTTTAGTCCAACCAGCATCAAAAGTAATGTCCTTTGGTGAAGGTGAGATTTTAGTCTTCTGATATGTTTATCTCACTCAAATAAGCATGTTAGTTTAACCAACATCAAAACTTGAGTCATTTTGTGAAGTTCAGAATTTTGTCTTCTGAAGTGCTTATCTCGCTGAAATAAGAATATTATTCCAACCAGCATCAAAAATTAAGTCACTTTGTGAAGTTAAGATTTTTGCCTTCCGAAGTGCTTATCTCACTCACGTAAGCATGTTAGTCAAAACAACATCTGAAGTTGAGTCATTTGGTGAAGTTGAGATTTTAGACTTCTGAAGTGATTAACTCGCTGAAATGAGCATATTAGTCAAATTAACATCAAAAAATGATGTCATTTGGAGACGTTCCGATTTTTGTCTTCCGAAGTGCTTATCTCGCTGAAATAAGAATTTTAGTCCAACCAGCATCAAAAATTATGTCATTTGGTGAAGTTGAGAGTTTTGACTTCTGAAGTGCTTATCTCACTCAAATATGCATGTTAGTCAAAACAACATCAAAAGTTGAGTCATTTGGTGAAGTTGAGATTTGGATTTTCCAAAGTGCTTTTCTCACTCAAATATGCATGTTAGTCAAAATAACATCAAAAGTTGAGTCACTTTGTGAAGTTCAGATTTTGGCCTTCTGATGTGCTTAACTCGCTGAAAGAAGCACTTTAATACGACCAGCATCAAAAGTTGCGTCATTTGGTGAGGTCGAGATTCTTCACTTATGAAGTGCTTATTTCACTGGACGAAGCCTGCAGTCACTCCAACAGCAAAATTTGAGTCATTTATTGAAGTTCAGATTTTGGTCTTCTGAAGTGCTTATCCCACTCAAATATGCATGTTCCTCTAAACAACATCATAAGTTGTGTAAAGTCGAGATTCTTCACTTCTGAAGTGCTTATTTCACTGGAGGAAGCCTGTTAGTCAATTCAACATGGAAATTTAGTCATTTATTGAAGTTCAGATATTTTTCTTCTGAAGTGCTTATCTGACTGAAATAAGCATGTTGTCAAAACAGCATAAAAAGTTGAGTGTCTGTTTGAAGTTGAGATTTTGGTCTTCTGCTATGCTTATCTCGCTGAAATAAGCACGTTTCTCAAAACAACATCAAAATTTGTGTCATTTGGTGAAGTTGAGATTTTGATCTTCTGAAGTGCTTAACTCGCTGAAATGAACATGTTAGTCAAACTAACATCAAAAATTGAGTCATTTGGTGAAGTTCAGATTTTTGTCTTCTGAAGTGCTTATCTCG
>NW_025970341.1:0-12395 GCF_021869965.1 Rhincodon typus | reverse complement strand
AGGACAGCTGTCCCAATTTTGGCATTAACTCCCAGACATTAATAAGGAGGACTTTGCAGGGTCAACGGGGTTGTTTCTGCCGTTGTCTCAATTCCAATGAATATACATAAATATTGGCTTCAGCTGAAGAAATTAAATATGAGAGAATAATTGGATTCAGACAACTTCTCTGCGGATGGTACTGCAAATTTGTTGAAATACTAATTCAGCACTCTTCTATTATTTAGGTGCCTCTCAGCGCAATGCTCTGCTTTAAAACTGACATCAATTGAGTGGTGTTAATTCAAGAATTAACTGACAGGTGTGTCCCTCATTGCTCCACAGTGAGGCATTTAATATCCTCCACTTTTGCAGGGAGCAGTGAGAGCGAGGACCAGGGGGCTGCCGTGAAGGTAAGTTAATCGTTTAAAAGCTTACCTCGTGGGATCAGCGGCCTCCATTTTTGCAGCAGCAGCGGGAGCAGTGAGAGCGAGGACCAGGGGGCTGCCGTGAAGGTAAGTTAATCCTTTAAAAACTTACCTCATGAATAGGCGGAGCGCACGCTGAGCAGAAGTGGACATGGGACAACTGAGTAAGTGAGGTAATATATTTGGGCGGTTGCTTTACCCGAAACACTACTTAGGTAGTGTCTCCCACCCATCCTCCTCCTCTAACCAAAAAAAAAGGTTCTGAGCGCCGATTTGGTAAGGTTACTAGTTTTTTTTTTCAAAATTCAGAACAGTGGTAATGGATGTTAGGGCAGTTGCATGCTCCTCCTGTAGAACGTGGGAGGTGAGGGTCACCACTAGTGTCCCCATTGACTTCGTTTGTGAGAAGTGCACCCAACTCCAGCTCCTCGGAAACCGCGTTAGGGAACGGGAGCTGGAGCTGGATGAACTTCGGATCATTCGGGAGGCTGAGGGGGTGATTGAGAGGAGTTACAGGGAGGTGGTCACACCTCAGGTACAGGAAAAAGGTAGATGGGTTACAGTCAGGGGACAGAAAAGGAACAGGCAGACAGTGCAGGGATCCCCTGTGGTCGTTCCCCTCAATAACAAGTATACCGTTTTGGATACTGTTGGGGAGGGACGACTTACCAGGGGTAAGCCATGGGGTACAGGTCTCTGGCACAGAGTCTGTCCCTGTTGCTCAGAAGGGAAGGGGAGAGAGGAGGAGAGCATTAGTCATTGGGGACTCCATAGTTAGGGGGACAGATAGGAGATTCTGTGGGAACGAGAGAGACTCGCGGTTGGTGTGTTGCCTCCCAGGTGCCAGGGTCTGTGATGTCTTGGATCGTGTTTTCGGGATCCTTAAGGGGGAGGGGGAGCAGCCCCAAGTCATGGTCCACATAGGCACCAATGACATAGGTAGGAAAAGGGATGGGGATGTAAGGCAGAAATTCAAGGAGCTAGGGTGGAAGCTTAGAGCTAGAACTAGCAGAGTTGTTATCTCTGGTTTGTCACCCGTGCCACGTGCTAGCGAGGCGAGGAATAGGGAGAGAGACCAGTTGAACACGTGGCTACTGGGATGGTGCAGGAGGGAGGGATTCAGATACCTGGATAATTGGGACTCATTTTGGGGTAGGTGGGACCTCTACAAATGGGATGGTCTACACCTGAACCAGAGGGGTACCAATAACCTGGGGGGGAAATTTGCTAATGCTCTTCGGGAGGGTTTAAACTAATTCAGCAGGGGGGTGGGAACCTGAATTGTAGCTCCAGTGTACAGGAGGTTGAGAGTAGTGAGGTCATGAATAAGGTTTCAAGGTTGCAGGAGTGTACCGGCAGGCAGGAAGGTGGTTTGAAGTGTGTCTACTTCAACGCCAGGAGCATCCGGAATAAGGTGGGTGAACTTGCAGCATGGGTTGGTACCTGGGACTTCGATGTTGTGGCCATTTCGGAGACATGGATAGAGCAGGGACAGGAATGGTTAGATGTTTAGATGTTTCAGTAAGATCAGGGAAGGTGGTAAAAGAGGGGGAGATGTGGCATTGTTAGTCAAGGACAGTATTACGGAGGCAGAAAGGACATTTGATGAGGACTCATCTACTGAGATAGTATGGGCTGGGTAATGAACCAGGCCAGGTGTTAGATTTGCAGGTAGGTGAGCACTTTGGTGATAGTGACCATAATTCGGTTACATTTACTTTAGCGATGGAAAGGGATAGGTATATACCGCAGGGCAAGAGTTATAGCTGGGGGAAAGGCAATAATGAGGCGATTAGGCAAGATTTAGGATGCATAGGATGGAGAAGGAAACTGCAGGGGCTGGGCACAATTGAAATGTGGAGCTTGTTCAAGGAACAGCTACTGCGTGTCCTTGAGAAGTAAGTACCTGTCAGGCAGGGAGGAAGTGGTCGAGCGAGGGAACCGTGGTTTACTAAAGAAATTGAATCTCTTGTCAAGAGGAAGAAGGAGGCTTATGTAAAGATGAGGCGTGAAGGCTCAGTTAGGGCACTTGAGAGTTACAAGTTAGCCAGGAAGGACCTAAAGAGAGAGCTAAGAAGAGCCAGGAGGGGACATGAGAAGTCTTTAGCAGGTAGGATCAAGGAAAACCCTAAAGCTTTCTATAGGTATGTCAGGAACAAAAGAATGACTAGAGTAAGATTAGGGCCAGTCAAGGACAGTAGTGGGAAGTTGTGCATGGAGTCTGAAGAGATAGGAGAGGCGCTAAATGAATATTTTTCATCAGTATTCACACAGGAAAAAGACAATGTTGTCGAGGAGAATACTGAGATACAGGCTATTAGACTAGACGGGATTGAGGTTCATAAGGAGGTGGTGTTAGCAATTCTGGAAAGTGTGAAAATAGATAAGTCCCCTGGGCCGGATGGGATTTATCCTAGGATTCTCTGGGAAGCTAGGGAGGAGATTGCAGAGCCTTTGGCTTTGATCTTTATATCATCATTGTCTACAGGAATAGTGCCAGAAGACTGGAGACTAGCAAATGTTGTCCCCTTGTTCAAGAAGGGGAGTAGAGACAGCCCTGGTAATTATAGACCAGTGAGCCTTACTTCGGTTGTGGGTAAAGTGTTGGAAAGGATTATAAGAGATAGGATTTATAATCATTTAGAAAGGAATAATTTTATTAGGGATAGTCAACACGGTTTTGTGAAGGGTAGGTTGTGCCTCACAAACCTTATTGAGTTCTTTGAGAAGGTGACCAAACAGGTGGATGAGGGTAAAGCGGTTGATGTGGTGTATATGGATTTCAGTAAAGCGTTTGATAAGGTTCCCCATGATAGGCTATTGCAGAAAATACGGAGGCATGGGATTGAGGGTGATTTAGCAGTTTGGATCAGAAATTGGCTTGCTCTAAGAAGACAGAGGGTGGTGCCTGATGGGAAATGTTCATCCTGGAGTTCAATTACTAGTGGTGTACCTCAAGGATCTGTTTTGGGGCCACTGCTGTTTGTCATTTTTATAAATGACCTGGATGAGAGCGTAGAAGGATGGGTTAGTAAATTTGCGGATGACACCAAAGTTGGTGGAGTTGTGGATAGTGCGGAAAGATGTTGCAGGTTACAGAGGGACATAGATAAGCTGCAGAGCTGGGCTGAGAGGTGGCAAATGGAGTTTAATGCAGAAAAGTGTGAGGTGATTCACTTTGGAAGGAGTAACAGGAATACAGAGTACTGGGCTAATGGTAAGATTCTTGGTAGTGTGGATGAGCAGAGAGATCTCGGTGTCCATGTGTATAGATCACTGAAAGTTGCCACCCAGGTTGATAGGGTTGTTAAGAAGGCGTACGGTGTGTTAGGTTTTATTGGTAGAGGGATTGAGTTTCGGAGCCATGAGGTCATGTTGCAGCTGTACAAAACTCTGGTGCGGGCGCACTTGGAGTATTGCGTACAGTTCTGGTCGCCGCATTATAGGAAGGATGTGGAAGCATTGGAAAGGGTGCAGAGGAGATTTATCAGGATGTTGCCTGGTATGGAGGGAATGTCTTATGAGGAAAGGCTGAGGGACTTGAGGCTGTTTTCGTTAGAGAGAGGAAGGTTAAGAGGTGACTTAATAGAGACATACAAGATGATCAGAGGATTAGATAGGGTGGACAGCGGGAGCCTTTTTCCTCGGATGGTGGTGGCTAGCACGAGGGGACATAGCTTTAAATTGAGGGGTGATAGATATAGGACAGATGTCAGAGGTAGGTTCTTTACTCAGAGAGTAGTAAGGGCGTGGAATGCCCTGCCTGCAAAAGTAGTAGACTCGCCAACTTTAAGGGCATTTAAATGGTCATTGGATAAACATATGGATGATAATGGAATAGTTTAGGTTAGATGGGTTTCAGATTGGTTTCACAGGTCGGCGCAACATCGAGGGCCAAAGGGCCTGTACTGTGCTGTAATGTTCTATGTTCTATGTTCTACTATTCAGTATGATCACTCATGATCTTTTATCTCAATGCTATATTCCTTGCCATGCCTTTTGATGCCTTTAATATCTAAAAGCTTAATTAATCTATTTCTTGAATATAATTAGTCACCCAGACTCTACATCCCTCTGTGGTAGTGAATATTAACAACAGTCATCCTGTGGAATATTATAGTTGATCTATGTCATGTGGGAACAGTGTCCCTTTAAGGTGTGAATCATTTGACACTGCTGAATCATCAGCCAGTGCTCATGGGGTTGTTTGAACCTGTTTTGACCTTAACAGAGTGCACAACTTTGCAATAAAACTCCCCTGTTTGATTGCAGCAAATGATGAGTTTGTATGTTCCTTAGTTCTGACTGAAGCCTCGTAACTGCCCAGTTCAGCATAGTGACCATCCTCTGAGTGAAGAAATGTTTCCTCATCTCAGTCCAACCTGTTTTCTGAGACTGTGACCTCTGGTTCTAGACTCTTTAACTGGGGGGAATATCATCCCTGCATCTTGTCTTTTTATCTCTGTTAGAACCTCTTTTTTTTGAACATCAATAAATATTGGCCTGTTAAACCAATCTTTCCTAATACAATAGTCCTGCTATTTGCCTGTATTAGTCCAGCAAACCATCGCTTCACTCCCTGTATGGCAAGTATATCCTCTCTTAGGTATGATGATCTGAACTACACACAGTACTCCCCAACTATATTCTCTTTTATCCTTTTTTTTTAACAACTTATTTTATTGTTAAAATCAAGTTTGCAGTATTGCATGCTTAAGTCTCGGTGAAAGAATATTTCCTTTAAATAATAATTAAAATATATGTCAAGCCAGATTTGTCTGGGATCTGATTTGTCGAGTAATAACATCAACTGGGATCATAACAGTATGCCATTTAGGTTTTTTTTAATAATTAATTCTCTCATTTGCCAAACTCTTTAAGCAACCCGAATGATGGGCATGCCTAGCAGAACTTCTTCAAGATAAGCATGCCTGAGGAAGGGTCACCAGACCTGAAACGTTAACTCTGAATTTTTTTCTTCACAGATGCTGCCGGACCTGCTGAGCTTTTCCAGCAACTTCTGTTTTTGAACCCGAATGGTGGAGTAGACTCAATGAGCTGAATGGCCTAAAGCTGCTCCTATATCTTACCTAATGGTCAAAGCAGGATCAGTTTCCTGATTTCCATGTTGAGCAATGTATTGCAAGGTTTTTGTCTGATTTTATTTCAAAATGATTGTGAACAGTGAAAGCATCTGTTATTCCTACTTGAAAATATGGGCTACACCTCTATAGATGAAGGCAGCAGTTTATTTTGATTATTGACAAATCTACAGGATACTAAAGAACCATTGTGTAGGGCACCGTGTTTCCATCATAGGGGAACAGACGAAATAAATCAAGAATTAAAAGTTTTTATTTTACTATAGTATTGATTATAGCTGATCCAATTTAAAGTACAATGTCATCACAGAGATTGATTTTTTTCTGTTCCAAATGGTTCCTTTTCTGCTACAACATCTCCCAATTATAAGGCATAACAAAGAGTGTGAAAGTATCCTCATCACTCACCTAGTAGGGGATAGGCACAGCTATGCTCAAGAAATTCACTATTGTTCTGCACACAACCAGTTCATGATAAGTATCACTGAAATTGGACTCCGTATTTGCCCTCTCAGTCACTGACACTCGTTTAAGTAGGATAACAACAACAATCTTGTCGGAATGGGAACATCATCTTCTCCAAAGATCTTTCCAAGCTATTTTGACCTCATAATATGTCACTAGTCTTTTATAAGAATTAGTCCAAATCATGGAATGCTTACCTACCATCACTGCGAGAGTATGATCATCACAAGGATGCATCGGCAAGGAAATGATTCATTATTACAGTTAAGGACACCTAATGATAGCCAGCTGCTGTGACCTCACCAATGTTAACTTGCATCTATAAGCTAGAATTAAGAACTTTTTATTAACTTTGACCTAGCGGTTTAACTCATGTATTAGATTCATAGATTCTGAGATTGTGTGGTCAGAAACTAGATAATTTAGTTTGACTGCAGTCATTCACTGCATTATCAAGGGAGTACTTGACTGTCAAAAGGATGAACTATGATGCCAAGTCCCATCAGCTCTTTCAGTTGGAAGTGAACAACTCCATGGCATAGTTCAAAGAAGAACAGGAAAATTCTCCCAGTTACCTGGCTCATATTAATTCCCCAGTCAGCACTGAGAAAAGATGTTTATTTATTTCCATGCATTGTGTGAACTTGTTAAACAGATCTTTGCTCTTGTAACTTCTGCATTACAGCAGTAACTACATTTCAAAAGTGCATCATTGCCTGGGAAGCCCTTTGTGACTTCTTCAGATCGTGAATGGGATTATAACATTGAAAGTTCTTTCATTCTATAAAGATAACACTTCATGCTGCTATTGTATATTAAAGTTTTTAATTATATGTTAATGGTATTAATTGGAGACATTTTTGGACCCTCTCAGTAGGCGCAATCTAAGGTTTTTAGACCAGGAGGCATAAACTTGGAATACATATAAAAGAAATAAATATGAAAGATTTGCTCCAGGTCTGTCTTTCAGCAACTAGCTTTCTGGATGAGAACATTTAGCAGAAAAAGATTATCAAAAGGTTGAGATTTGATGCTAAGACTAAAAAATTCAGACAGAAAACTCCTGGTAGCTATTGTCAAAGATGGCAGAAAACAGTTGTAAATTGCCAGTGTGTAATTACCCTCTAATGTTCTCAGAGTCTAAAACATGAACCATTGAAAAATGAAATGGATATATTGGCGTGGATTATGACTTTCATTTTGCTACTATCTATGATTTTGGCATTTTCACTTTCTCCAGGATAATAATCAGAAATATAAGCAGTTGGCTACCCAACATTTGAACAGTGATGATGGCCAAATTTTAAATGGTCAAATACTCAAAAGTAGGTGTCCAATGATGGTATTAAAGATCCACAAAACACAGATGAAGCCACCTTTAGCAGAAACAACTATCATTATCAGAAGACAGAACTGGAACAGCAGTGATAGGCAAATTAAGCCCAGGGATGCCCAAAAAAAACAATTACTCGGTGCTTGAGATGTGACTTAAATTATCTCTATGTGATGAACTTCCCAAAGCAGAAAGAAGTGACACATGACACATGTGTCACATGTGTCAAAATGACACATGATGAATTCTGAGGAAGAGGATGGAGATAATGATGAACCCAAATAAACTATACTGGTCAAAAGAGATGTAATTCCTGCAAGGAATTTGCACATTGTGGACTTTAACTATGCAGTGTAGCTGCATAAATAGCTTTTGTACTTCTATACTAATTGAACTTACCAATTAAAATATTCTTCAATTTTCTAAGCAATAAAGATCAATCACAGTTGAAGAAAAAAAAGGTACTACTTTATTTAGATTTGATGTTGAAATCATGTTAAGATTACTAAAGGGGTATGGGTAGTTTTGAGTGGATCAGCAAAAAAAAAGTAGCAGATGGAGTATATTGTGGGGGAAAAATGTGAACTTTTCCACTTTGGTATGATGAAGGAAAAAGCAGATTATTATTTAAATGGGGAGAGATTAAAGAACCCTATGGGACAGAGGGATCTGTGTACCATACTAAGAATCGCTAAAAGGTATAATGCAAGTACAGGGAGTGATTATGAAGTCAAACAGAATACTGTTCTTTATGGCAATGAGAATGGAATATAAATAGAGTAGAATTTTGCTACAGTTGTAAAAGTGTTTGATGGGTCCCTGTATGGAGTGTAAGTTTATTCTCAAGTAATAATATAATTGCAGTTCAAGGCAATTCAAAGAACATTCATTTGACTGATTCCTAAGTTTTCTGATTAGGAATGTTTGGACAGGTTGGGCTGTTATCCGTTGGAGTGTCGAGGAATGAAAGGTGATCTCGTTGAAATATATGACATCAGGATGTGGCCCCAACGGGACTTGACAAAGTGGATGGTGTGAGCACGTTTCTCCTTGGGAGAAACTAGAACTAGGAGGTACAAAATAAAAATAAGGGTTCTAAGATTTAAAATAGAGATGATAAGAAATTTATTCTCTCAGGATTTTTAGTCTCTGGAATTCTCTTCCTCAGAGAGCAGACGTTGAATATTTTCAAACTAAGATAGGCAGCCAAAGGTTAGATAGTTGTCAGCAAAGTAAAGTTGAGGTCACAGCCATATCAGTATGGCAGAGCAAGCTGAGGGAGCCAACAGACCTACTTCTGCTCCTAATCCATATGTTGTTCAACAAAAATAGATGGAAAGGCAAGTTATGAGAGGGATACAAACAGCTTATAGAGAACTATTGATAGATTAAGAAAGTGGGCAAAAAGATGACAAATGGAGTATAATGTAGGAAAATATGAAGTTGTTCATTTTGGAAGGAAGAACAAAAGACAGTTTAAATGGAAAAAAACTACAGAAAGCTACAATGCAAAGGGACTTGTGGGTGCTTGTGCATGAAACATAGAAACATAGACAGCTAGTACACCGGTGCAGCAGGTAATCAGGAAGTTCAGCAGAATGTTGACCCTTATTTCAAGGGAGTTGGAATATAAGAGTAGGGAAGCCTTATTGCAGTGTACAAGGTGCTGGTGAGACCACATGGGCAGTACCAAGAGCAGTTTTGGTCCACTTATTTAAGAAAAGATATTATTTTGTTGGAAGCATTTCAGGGAAGGTTCACTTGGATAATCCCCAGTCTGGAGGAATTGATTTAGGACTAGAGGTTAAACAGAATTTTAGAAGAATGAGAAGTCATTTCATTGAAACATATAACATTCTTAAGGGGTTTGACTGGGTAAATGCTTTGACATTCTCCCTCATGGGAAAGCCCAGGACCAGAGAGCATAGTCTCAACATTAAGGGCTGGCAATTTAAGACTGAGATGAGATTTTCTTCTCTGAGTGTTGTGAGTATTTGGAATTAGTTCCCTCTGTGAGCTGTGTGAGTAGAGTCTTTGTGTAAATTGAAGGCTGAGATAGATAGAAACTTGATCAGTAATCAAGAGTTACAGGGAAATAGCAGGAAAGTGGACATAAAGATCAGCCATGTTCCTGTTGAATGGCGGAGCAGGCTTGAAAGTCTGAATGGCCTACTCTTGTTCCTATTTGTTATGATCTTATGGTCTTAACTGTAAAATGTGTCCTTAGACAATGCTTCCAGAGTGTAATTTTTTTTGTTGAGATATTTGTTTTAAAATTGTTAATGGCACCCTGCTTTATTGCTTTCAGTAAGGAAAACTTTTAGGCATCTACATGTAATTTTGGGTTTCTTCTTGACTGTCCCCTGCCATTTGAGCAGGTGGCATTGGCGAAGGAAATGAAGGGAGGGAGCAAGTGACAAATGGATTGGGGACATAAGGACTGGAAAGCAGAGTGGTACAGCTGACAGGAGGAATTAGGTGGGAGCGGAAGACGAGACGGAACAGGAAGGGCAAAGGTTTGCTGGGGAGCAAGAAGCAGGAAGGACCGAAGAAAGGAAAGGATTAGAGCAGATGGTGAGAAGGAGTTACAAAGAGAGTGGGAAGAAGTAGGGATTCATTGTGGGAAGTAGCAGTGGTTATAAGTGGTGAAAAGATTAGGATGGAGTGAAAAGCAAATGGCGGATAGTGGAGATTGGAACAAGAGGGAGCCAAAAGTCTGTGATGGGCATCAATGAAGAGTGTGATAGTGGGCGGTGATTCGGTGGCAGGTGGACGTGGCAAATAGAGCCAGAGGTGTAAGGAATCAGATGGCGGGGATCAAGAAAGAGACCAGGTGGAAACGGGAAGCAAGTGGTTGACTGTAGTGAAAAGCATTGGAGAACAGAAAAACTAGGAGTGTACAGAAACTAGGAAAGAGCATTGTGTGAAGTCAGCAATAATAGAAACTATGCTTGTTCCATTAGACAAAGTAGGAACCGAGTTCCTGTTTGGTGGCAAAATGCATGGATGAGAAATTACAAGTGTTTCTAAAGGAGTGGATCTCACAATATAATGCTTTGTGCATAATATAGAGGCTTTTGATTCAATTTAATTTGAAATTTTGCTTATATATAGTAAATGTGATTATTTATTTAAAGCAAAGTAAGGGTCCAGTTCTAAAAGAGCCATATTGGACTTGAAATATTAACTGTCTTTTTCTTCCCTGGCATGCTGCCAGACCTGTGGAGTTTTCCAGCACATTCTGTTTTTATTTAACAGATCTGTTAATTTTATAAATGCTGTTTAATTATGTGCAAGTAATGGGTGTTAAATTCAGATTCACTTGAGACCCTGTAAATAGATACAGAAACTTATGGTTCTTTGGCTAGGATGAATATACTTTAATATGTAATTCTGTAAATTAATATGCAAGGATAAAGTTTACTCCAGTTCTGTCCTTCATCAGGTGGTCTGCTGGAATAGAACACAAACTATTCTCAATTGAATTTCTTCCCTGTTGGAGATGGCACTTGGAAATGCCAAACGTTTGTAAATGCAAATAATTGCTTGATTAACATGTTGAGCAAGGAAACAAATTTTGGGCTGTGGGAGTTATGCTTATTTTAATGAAATGCAACTGTACTGAGAATTTGTCAGTTTTTGACAATCATCAGAATCAATAATGCTGAAACATTTACTTTAAATACAGTACTTAAAAATTTCTCACGAAATATGATGCTTTCCATTTAACAGAGATGTTTGCTGAGGTCCATTGCTCTGCATTGTTGAAAGAGAGCTCCATATTTGGACAATGTCACAACTACTTGGATCCCATAGAATTTTATAAGGCAAGGAACTGTTTTATGCATGTTTTTCTTTGAATCTTTGTTAATTAAATTACTTTTGTATGACATTTAACTCAATAATTACATAATATCGAGAATGAGAGATCATGGTTTTAGGCTAAGGGATAGATGTTTTAAAAACAGAGTTAAGGAGGAATTACTTCTCCCAAAGGGTTATGATTCAGGAATTCACTGCCTGAGACTGCGGTAGATGCCGGGACGCTGAATAAATTTAAGGAGGAGATGGACAGATTTTTACTCAGTAATGGATAGAAGGGTTATGGGGACTTGAGGCCGAGATGAGATCAGCCATGACTGCGTTAAATTGTGGAGCACGCACAAGGGGCTGAATTGCCTACTGTCTCCTAGTTCTTATGTTCTTATCATGTTAAATATGAGACCGGTCATAAGAATTTTGTCTTGCGTCAAACTCTAGTTTACTTGGCTCTTCATTCTGAAAGTGCTTAATTTAGTTTCACAAATACAAAAAAATGAGACTCCATGTTAAAATTGCATACACACGAATTTAAGGTAAATGCAGAAAGAGTTTGGTTGCGACTACCAGGAGTAGCTTGGCAGCAGCATGACTGACGTGAGCTGGTTGAATCCGAAAGCACATTTCAGCAAGACAGTCTGTGGCAGGTGGTGAGGGAACCAATAAGAGGGTAAAGCATACTTGACCTCACTCCCACCAATCTGCCTGCTGCAGATAAATCTGTCTGTGACAGTATCAGTGACCCCTGCACAGTCCTGCCTTCACATTGGTAATATTTTACATTGTGCTTTGTAGCACAATTACTGTGCTAAATGGGATAGACTTTAAACAGATTTAGTAACTCAAGACTGAGTATGGGGCACTGTGGGCCATCAGGAGCAGCAGGGTACTCCAGAGCAATCTGAAACCTCATGGCCCAGCATGTCCCTACTTTGCCATTATTGTCTGGGAGATTTCAGAGACGCTTTAATTGTGACCATGTTCAAGAAAAGGGACAGGTCCAACTGTGGAAATTAGAGGGATTTCCCTACTAACTGCATGGTAAAGGCTATCACTGGACTCCTCCTTAACCACCACCTCCCACTGGATTCAGAGCTCCTTCCTGTGTCTCAATGCAGCTTCTGCCCATCAAGGGGCAAAATGGACATGATTTTCAGAGCGTGACAAATACAAGAAAAGTGCAGGGTACAGAACCAACCTCTGTACATTGCCTTGTTTGAACTCTCAAAGGCCTTTGACTCTGTCAGTCATGAGAGATTGTGGGATAAC
>NW_025970340.1:0-12397 GCF_021869965.1 Rhincodon typus | reverse complement strand
GGAGTGATGGAAATGGTGAGGGAGGGAGTGAGGCAGGTCGCTGGGGGGGTCAGGGAGTGACGGAGATGGTGAGGGAGGGAGTGAGGCAGGTCGCTGGAGGAGTCAGGGAGTGACAGAGACAGTGAGGGAGGGAGTGAAGCAGGTCACTGGGGGAGTCAGGGAGTGACAGAGATGGTGAGGGAGGTAGTGGGGCCTCAGGGAGACAATGGACTTCAATGAGGATCACTGGGGCAGAGCCAAGGGCTCAGTAAGGAATGATTGGCCAGAGGGACAGGAGCAGCTCCTCACCATCTGATTGGCTGCTCCTTGCAAATGAAAACAGGTCCCAGACAATGAGGAAACGGCTTGGATATTATGTTGAAGAGTGAGAGTGTAATAATGTTAGATGATAAACTGTGGAGTATCGATTCACCAGTTCTGGGTTTGAGCCTGAGATGAGGAGAAATGTCTTCACCCAGAGAGTGGTGGGTCTGTGGAATTCTCTCCTGCAGGAAATGGTTGAGGCCAAAATGTTTTCAGGAAGGAGTTGGATATTGTACTTGGGACTACAGAAGCGATAGGATACTGGGGTAAAGCAGGAACATGTTGCTGAATAGATGATCAGCCATGATCGGATTGAATGGCAGAGCTGGCTTGAAGGGCTGAATGGGCTCTCCTGCTCCTATTCCCCTTGTTTCTGTAAAGGGAGAGGGAGGTCAAAGAATATTGGCCCCTTAGAAAATGAGTCTGAGGAGATGGCTTTGAGGGATGCAGAAATGGCAGGGGAGCGAAAGGGATATTTTACATCAGTCTTTATGGTGGAAGATACTTTGAATATCCCATTACTACTAAAGAATGCAAGGGAAGAATTAAGTACCATCACTGACACTAGAGAGGAAACATGAGACAAACTAATGAGGCTAAAGGTAACTAAGTCCCCTGGCCCTGATGGGTTCCATCCTAGAATTCTAATAGACGTAGCTACAAAGATAGTTGATGCATTGGTTGTAATTTTTCACAAATTGTTGGATTCTAAAGAAGTACTGGAGAATTTGAAAACTGCTCATATGACCCCCTCTTCTAAAAGGGAGGGAGGTAAAAAGTAGCTAACTATAGGCCAGTTAGCTTAACATCTATTGTCAGAAAATTATTGGAATCAATTATTAAGGAAGTAATAACAGAAAATTTGGAAAATCATTATCTTATCAAGCAGAGTCAGCATGGCTTCATGAAAGGGACATCATGTCTGACTAATTTATTTGAGCTTTTCAAGGAAGCCTCAACCGGAGTGGATAGAGGAAAACCAGAAGATGTGCTGTATTTGGAATTCTAGAAAGCGTTTGACAATATAACTCACAAAAGTTTAAGTATAAGATAATATTCCAGAGGGATCAGTGCTGGGACCGCGACTGTTTACAATGTATATTAATGACTTGGAGGAAGGAAATGAATGTACCATTGCTACATTTGCAGAGAACACAAAAATAAGTGGAAAGACAGTTTATGAGAGGGACACAAGTAATTTCTAGAGAGATAACGATAAGTAAATTGGCAAAAAGCTGGCAAATGGAATATAATGCTGTAAAATGTGAAGCTGTTCATTTTCAATGGGAGAACAAAAGAACAGAATATTATTTAAATGGAGAGAAACTGCAGAAAGCTGAAACACAAAGGGACTCAGGGGGAACTTGTGCATGAAACACAGAAAGCTAGCACACAGGAGCAGCAGGTAATCAGGAAGGCAAATGGAACATTGGCCCTTATTTCAAGGGGGTTAGCGTATAAGAGTAGAGAAATCTTATTGCAACTGTGCAAGGTGCTGGTGAGACCACGTCTGGAGTACTGTGAGCAGTTTTGGTCTCCTTATTTAAGAAAATATGTCATTTAATTGGAGGCAGTTGAGAGAAGATGCACTAGGATAATCCCTGGTCTGGAGGGGTTGTGTTATGAACAAAGGCTGAATGGGTTGGGACTCTACTCACGAGAAGTAGCTCGGTATATTTCGATGAGATTACCCCTCATTCTTCTATGTTCTTAAGAGGCTTGACAGGGTAAATGCTGAGAGGATGTTTCCCTCATGGGAGAGCCTAGTCTCAGAATAAAGGGGCACCAATTTAAGACTGAGAGGAGGAATTTCTTGTCTCAGAGTTTTGAGAGTCGTTGGAACTCCTTGCCACAGAGAGCAATGGGGGCAGAGTCCTTGTGTATATTTAAGGCTAAGATTGATAGATTCTTAATCAGTCAGGAATCAAGGGTTACAGGGAAAAGGGCAGAAAAGAGAACATGAGGAATATTGAATCAACCACAATCATATTGATTGGCAGAGCAGGTTTGAGGGGCTGAATGGCCCATTCCTGTTCCCAGTTCTCATGGTCTGTTGGTCAAAGAAGCGAATTTCATTTTAAATGGTCAATACAAAGATACACATATCCTGTCAGCACTCATGTTACCTCCCAAACAAAAGTGGGGCCTTGTGCAATCTAACAGTGTTTCCCATTCAGCTGACACTATGAATAGCCTCTCACCTCTCAATTAATTGTTTATTACTTGAAGTACGTTCACTGTTCACCATATTCCATCAAAATTCACCAGACACACTCCCACCACCATCAAAGTGCAGGTCTCGGAATTCTGACTTGGGTGCCAACAGTCGTGATGACAGAGAATTCCTTGAGGATCCCTCTTCAGCCCTGTTGAGATGAAGTTGTGGGCTCTTCAAATACTGAAACAATAGCAATATGTCTTGTTTAATCTACAGTTCCTCACCTCACTATCATAATCTCTCTGCTCTTTCCAACTGTAACACACTCAGTAATCTGTGACACAATCTCTGCTCTATTCTCAGAGACCTGCTTCAACACCAGGATCTGCTGAAAAACAGCCAGGCAAAAAAAATCACTGGCTGATCCCCAGACCCAGTGCAGTTAGTTTTCTGTTCACCCTTCGCTTTTTAGCTGTTCATCTCCATGACAACTTTGAGTCACGTGGGTATTCCTTGGCACTGAATAACATAATGATCGAGAACCCAGACCCACCTTGCTCTTAAAAGGGACAAAAGACAATATAGGCTTACCCAGCGCAAGAGTGAACACACAACAGCACAAGGCTCCCATCCTAAAGAATAATTCCTAATAGGAGTTAGACCAGGTTATCCCTGGTAACAAATGAAAAGAGTCAAGGGCTTACTGAGAAAGCTAGAATTGGTGGGATTTCATTGTAGTTTGGGTGAACCTAAAGCAACATTCATTTTCTAATGGGCCTGGTGTCACAAGGCTGAACATTCATCCTCAAGACGAATAGTGGAGTCTGTCCCCCAAACCTCCAGAACATCATTAGGCTCAATCTTCTCAGTTAGACCCAGAGGAAACTCTTCACACACATACTCAGTGTCTGAAATAGTCAACGTACCCAAGATTAGACAAAGGCAAAAAATAGAAATTGCTGGTAAAGCTTGGCAGGCCTTTCAGCATCTGTGGAGAGAAATCAGAGTTAACGTTTTGGATCGAGCAACCCTTCCTCAGAACTCTGACGAAGGGTCACTCGACTTTCTCTTCACAGATGCTGCCATACCTGCCAAGCTTTTCCAGCAATTTCTATTTTTGTCTCTGATTTACAGCATCCACAGTTCTTTCGGTTTTTATTAGACAAAGGACATTCTAAAACCGCTTGGGTCACTCTGAGATCAATGTAGAACATAGCTGAGCCTTGAGTTGTATCAGATGTCGTAGGAATCCAGTCAAAGAGAATTTAAATTGAACCCTCATTGTTTATATCATTGTCCAAATGAAAGATCATGTGTACATGAAAAATCTTTCATGAAACTGCCTGGATCAATGGAGCAATGCTGCCAGTGAACAGCCATTGAGTCTCCCATCAAACAGACTTAACATCTCTCCTGTGGCGAATGACTCACACTGTCAGAGGGTGAGTGCTGAGGGAGTGCCGCACTGTCAGAGGGTCAGTCCTGAGGGAGTGCCGCACTGTCGGAGGGTCAGTGCTGAGGGAGCGCCGCACTGTTGGAGGGTCAGTGCTGAGGGATTGCCACACTGTCAGAGGGTCAGTACTTAGGAAGGGCAACACTATTGGAGAATCAGTACTGAGGGAGTGCTGCACTGTCGGAGGGTCTGTACTGAAGGAGTGCTGCACTGTCAGAGGGTCAGTGCTGAGGGATTGCCGCACTGTCAAAGGGTCGGCACTGAAGGAGTGCCGCACTGTCAGAGGTTTAGTGCTCAGGGAGTTTTGCACTGTCGGAGTTTCACTGTAGGGGGATCACTGCACTATCGGAGGGTCAGTACTGAGGGAGAGCCGCACTGTCAGAGGGTCAGTACTTAGGCAGGGCAACACTATTGGAGAATCAGTACTGAGGGAGTGCTGCACTGTCGGAGGGTCTGTACTGAAGGAGTGCTGCACTGTCAGAGGGTCAGTACTGAGGGAGTGCCGCACTGTCAGAGGGTCAGTACTGAGGGAGTGCCGCACTGTCAGAGGGTCAGTGCTGAGGGATTGCCGCACTGTCAGAGGGTCAGTGCTGAGGGAGTGCCGCACTGTCAGAGGGTCAGTGCTGAGGGAGGGATGCACTGAGCTCGCCCCCTGACTGCTTCCCATTCACTTCCACCCAGACACCCCGCAGTAAGTAAGGTCCACAAATCTCTTCAGTGACTGATTGATGTCTGAATGAAATTTTGTCTCAAAATGATCATTGTTGGGACATGCTTCAGAGGTATTTCTGTATAATATTTATTTCTCAACAATTTGCAATAATTTATGATTTTCATGCATAGTTTTTGCAGTTTTACTCAGGGGATGAGTGCATTGTGGAAATGTCACACTCTTGTAACAGATCAGTCATTTGAAAGTTTACAGATGAACTGAAACATTCCACAGACATTACACAATTCAATTGACCTTCAAAGATACATTGTTCTAATTGTTAAAACTCATGATAAATGCCTGGTAATGCATTGAAGGGGCTTCCTAACATTTGAAGATGGTGCGTGTTCATTTCAAAACAGATAAATCAGAGCCTACTGATTTATAAATCAAGTTATATTCATTGTTAGTAGGAATGCATTATGAAGATAATTCTGGGATTCTGTCTCAAAGATTTATTCCAGTTCCTGATTCCAATGGATTCCCAGGTTTCAGTCTAACTTCTGTTATGAAGCAGATGCGATCCCCCTCTGATAACTAAAACTAAGACACCCAGAGAGGCTCACCTCACCTCATAATCTGATAAAAGAAGTGTGTAAAGTGGTATAACCTGCCTCTCACCCCCCACTCTGTTATAAAGACGAGGTTAAATTAAATGAATTCCTGAAAGTCACTCTATAATCAACAAGTAACAATTTATTTATCAAACTCTAACAGGGAACAAATTATCAGAATTACTAACAAACTGAACAATTCCCCCTTCGGAACCAGCAATTCCTGAATAAAACAAAATGCTAATGGTATGCTGTTCCAATAGATACAAATCCCACTTATATAAACCAAATTAATAAAAAGAAATCTGAAAATATAGTCTCTCAAAATTACAGACAGGATACATCTTCCAGAATGCTCTGTGCCCTTTCCACTGAACCTCAGTCTGGAACGCCTTTCTCTGTCGAAGTCTTATGTAAAAAACACCTCTTTCTGTCAAATTTTTGTGTCAGGAATATTAGCTAAGAGTATTGCTATACCTTTATTTAGGTTATGGCTTTCTGAGAGCTTAGAGAATTCTGTGAGAGCCAGTGATCTTCTCTTTAGAGCTGATGGGTTGGTATCTCTATTTGATGGCAGTTGCTCCCACACTGATTTTCAAATGCCCTCTTCTTTTATATCCTTGATGACCTATTAATTTCTTACAATAGGATTGGTCCTAGGTTGTCAAAACCATATGATTTAAATTTAATTGGTTTTTAGTCTCTAAGTGCCTGGTTTAAATTAATTGGCTGATTTTCAAACTGATTGCCATAATTACAAAACAAACTACTGCCTGGGTTGCTAACCACACAAACTTTGATGCAATATTTGAATTTCAAGAGCGCTCTCTGCACCTGCACATTTTTTTTTTGATCTCCAAGCCTCGTAAAAAACACATCACCTTTTAAAGGAACCACGCAATCTTCACCCCTATCATTTTACAAACATCAAATTCTAACACTCTGCCTTCCAATCCATGAATACTCTATCCAAATTTGCAACACAAGTGTTAAAACACAAATGAATCACATCTCTCAGCTCTCTGAAAGCTCCTTTCACAGTATCTACAGATCCATGGTTTAGGGAAATAGGAACTTTTCAAAACAGTTTAAAAACTGATTTGTCAAAGTATGGACATAACAGACACAACAACAGCAGTTACACAGTTTACCTCTCCCTGACTTGGTCACCTCCTTCAGCCTTACACCCTCTGAAATCTCTGAGGTTATCCCCAATCTGGCCTTTTCTGAATACCTGAAATTCCGTGGCCTGAGCACCATTCTCTCAAATTCCATCCCTAATCCTCTTCACTTCTGCCTTTTTTTAAGACCCTCCATTAAATCAAGTTCTTTAACCAAATAAAACCATAGAATCCCTACAGTGCAGAAGCAGGCCAATCAGCCCATTGAGCCCACTTGAACCACTGAAGAGCATTCCACGCAGCCTCACCTTATCCCTGTAACCCTGCATTCCCAATGGTTAATCCAACTAATCTACACATCCCTGGACACTATGGACAATTTAGCATGGCCTGCACATCTTTGGACAGTGGAAGGAAACCCACGCAGACACGGGGAGAACATACAAACTCCACATAGTCCCCAAGGTTGGGATCGAACCCAGGTCCCTGGCGTTGTGAAGCAGCAGTACTAACCGCTGGGCCACTGTGCCACCCATAGTTGGTCACCTGTCCTCATGTCGGCTCGCGTGACTCAGTTTCAAACATTTTACATATAGGGTCCTATGGGATGAAGAAAATGCAATATAAAAGCAAGTTGTTGTTAAACTGTCTCATCAAACAGTCCCAGAGCAGGAAACCAATACCTGATGCCAGCCCCACGTTAACTGCAAGCCAGGCTGAGCTCTCAGCCTCACTGACCAAGATAGACTGTCTCTGTAAAACCAGTCTTTCACTTCCCTGGACTGTTTGATTCCTGAAAGTGTTCTTATGCAGATGGAGTTTGTAACATTCGTAGAACATAGAACATAGAACAGTACAGCCCAGTACAAGCCCTTCAGTCCATGATGTTGCGCCGAACTTTTATCCTAATCCTAAGGTCTATCTAACCTCCACCGCTACCTTATACTATCATCCATATGCCTATCTAATAGCCGCTTAAATGCCCCTAATGAGGCCGACTCCACTACCCTCTCTGGCAAAGCATTCCACGTCCCTACCACTCTCTGAGTAAAGAACCTACCTCTGACATCTCCCCTATATCTACTTCCACTCACTTTAAAACTATGCCCCCTCATAGTAGTTACCTCCAACCTAGGAAAAAGTCTCTGGCTGTCCACTCTATCTATACCTCTGATCATTTTGTACACCTCTATTAAGTTGAAGGAACCATGAATTCTCCTGATCTGCAGGGAAATCCACAAAATGTTGAGGATTTGATCCAAAGATTTGTCGCTGACAGATATTCAGGTGCAGAGACTTTTAAAATGTCACAACCAGGTGCAGGAAACAATCAAGAAACCTAAAGTAAATATCTAGAGAACTGGAGTACAAGGATACAGATGTTATACACAAACCCCGGTTAGACCCCACTTGGAGGACTGTGAACAGATCTATGCACCACATCTTAGGAAGGATAGATTGGCCTTGGAGGGAGTACAATGTAGGTTTACAAGAATGATACCTGGAATTCAGGGTTAAGTTTGAGGAAAGATTATGCAAATTAGGCCAGTTTTCTCTACATTTTAGAAGGTTAAGGAGTGATGTGATCAAAGGCTTCAGGATATTAGCAGGAAAAGACAGGGTAGATAAAGCTAAACTATTTCCACTGACTGAGGACTCTAAAACTAGGGGCAAAGTCTGGGAATTAGGGCCAGACCGTTCAGGAGAAATGTTAGGAAGCACTTCTACACAAAAAGGGTGGAGTTGTCTTCCACAAACAACAGTGGATGCTGGATCAGTTGTTAGTTTTAAATCTGTGATAGGTACATTTTTGTGAAGCAAAGTGAAATAACCCCACAGAGGCTGGTATCCTGTCACCAAGTCACCCTTTATTTACACATGGAGAGTACTTGACACTGACCCATCTCCCTCAGAGCCAGCTCTCAGAACCCCTGATCCTCCTGTTTATATCTGTCAGCCAGGGCTCCCTGATTGGATCAGATTAACAGCCCCAATCAGGGAACTCATATTCTATGAGGTCCACCTGGCTGACACAGGTAATAACGTATTTGGGTCAAAGGTAGGTATATAGTGTTAGGCCACATAACGTCTATAATCTCACTGACTGGTGGAACAGCTTTGATGGGTTAATGGCCTACTGCTGTTCCTGTGTTCATATCTTGTTTTCAGTTCTGTCTGTTTAAATTTATTCCATTTGCTTCATTTCTACCGTTGTGGGGGATGAAAGAGCCAGTTGCTGATATAGTGCTTATTCTGATAAGAATTCTTTTTTCCAGAGAGCAGTGGAGGCTGGGCTACTGAATGGATTTGAGGCTGTGTTTGACAGAGCTTTGATTGATGGGGAAGTGAAAGGGGAAGACGAGGGAAAGTGAAGTGTCTGACACGATCAGATCAGTCATGACCATTTGAATGGCAGAACAGACTGGAGGGGCTGAATGGCCTACTCCTGCTCCTGTTTCTCATGACCTTATCACCAAACACCTCACAGCTCGAGTCTGAGAAATGGATTCTGTTTGAAGCTGGTTAATCCCCATGAACAGCGAGTCTTTGAAGAAGGCAGGACAAGTTGATGAGGCTGTGAAATAACACACAGAAGCAGAGGTTTTTACAAAGCAGAGGATCAGAAAACAGTAGAAAGGACAGTCCAGTGGATGTTTACAAATCACTGGTAAGAGCCCAGAAGGTGGATTGTGTCTTTAAGAAGGATGCCAGGGTCTTGGCGAAGGTGGAGAGGAGAGTGACTGAATGGGAGCAGGGATAAGGGATTGCAGAAATGTGGAGAGAGTGCTGGATGCTCTCCTCGGATTAGGGTGATTGAGAGTGTCACTCTGTGACTGATAGCACCCTTTCCATTCCTGGTGCTATACGTATTTGATCCAAACAAGGAGGAGACTGAGTGAAGGAGGCATGGAAAGTCCAATGGGAACAAACCACTCTGACAGGTAGAAAGCAGCACATGGATCTGGAAGCTGAGAGACCTCTAACATTTATAGATTCATCCCTTGTCAAGGATATTGCTGCGACAGACAGAAAGTGCTGCCTTTCCGTAGCTGCCTCACCAGCTCAGATAAGGAAGCATTAATGAATTAGAATTGCTGCTGTATTGAAGGACCCATGGCAACCAAACTGTACACAGCAAGATTCCACTACCAGTAATGACCCAGTCACAGGGGTATGGTGATGTTGGCAGTGAGATAAATATGGATCTGTGAGAAGGTTAACTTCAGCAATGGGCCAAGAGGCCTCTGTCTGAGCTGTCATTATATGATCAGGAAATGATGTCAATTTGTTCAGTGGAGTCAGATCTTAATGAAGAGTTTAATGAATAACTTTAGGTAACAAGGTCAAACAATTATAGATGTTTGCAGAAACAACAAGGCCATTCACTTCCAAAACAGTTCCAGTCAAAAGCACCCACCTCACTATTCTAATCCCATTCTCCAGTACTTGTCCATAGCCTTGTATGTCTTAGCATTGCAAGTGCACATCTAAATGCTTCTGATGACAGTTTCTGCCTCGAGCCTCACAGGCAGTGAGTTCCAGATTCCTACCACTCACTAAACCTGCTGCCCCTTACCTCAAATCAATGCTCCGTGATCACTGATCCCTCCATCAAGAGGAACAATGTCTTCCTGCCTACCCTGTCTATGCCCTTCCATTTTCTACATTTTAATCAGTCCCCTCTCAGTCTCCTCTGCTCTAAGGGAAACAATCCCAGTCTCTCCAATCCCTCGCCATAACTGAAACTCTTCAGCCCAGCCAACATCCTGGTAAATATCACATCTCTCCTGTAATATAGGTACTGGAGCTACATGTGATTCTCGAGCTGTGGCCTAACCAACACTTATATAATTATAACACAACATTCCTGCTCTTGAACTCTAAGCCTTGGCTAATATTCTATATGACTTCTTAACCATTTTACCCGCCTTAAAGGACCGGTGCACATACACGTCAAGGTCCCTCTGATCCTCAGTGTTTCCCAGGGAATACCATTCATCATGTGTTTCTTTCTCTTGTTTATCCTGTGCAAGTGCATCACCTCACATTTATCCAGACAGAATTCCATTTGCCACTGATTAGTCCATCTGACTGGCACACCCATGTCCATTAATAAATCAGTCCTGAGAAATCTTACCCCTGCCATGTTCAATAATAAATCAGTCCTGATTAATCAGATTTGTGTTAAATAATCTCCAATTATTGCCTCATTATTGTTTTGTGCTGAAACATTAAGAACAGCTTCAGTCGAGTTATTTTGTGTGAATACAAATCACTCTCATCTACACGGGCAGAATGCTAATCAAAACCAACATTCCATTAAACACTATCCCTGTGCCTTCAGTGCATTTTACCAACATCCCATTCTGCTCCTGATCTCACTGTGTGTCTGAACTTGTGTCTACTCTCTGTGAGTGAAGCCCACTGTGTGCAAACGGCTCAGTTTGGAAAGTGGGGCTGGATTCTGGATCCCGAGACCTGGAGTCGCAGACGATAATTCCCTTTTGAATGCAGGGATACGAAGAGTCTCCTTGTCACAACAGTGGTCCCAGTAACGGTTAGACAAACAGGAGGCTGGAAGAACTCAGAAAGCCAGGCAGCATTTGTTGGAAAGGAGCAGTCAATGTTTCAGTTATACCCAGTAAAGGTTAACTCTACACAATGTGGGGATTTTGAGAACAGATCCAAGCGATCATTTAGAGCACAGGAAGAAATTGGAGCAACAATTCGAATAAATTAACAATTCATCAAATAATGCCCAGGAATGAGCTGAAGTGATTAACATCGATTGCAACCAGCAGCTGAATTATTAATGTTGAGGAATTATATGCACTATTCTTAATTAGAAATATATCATTGCCAGTTATTAGTGAATTTTAGTTAATTTGTTAAATTAGAACTGACAATATTCTGACGATTACTATCCACGCCCTGATCCCTCTCCTGCCCTTCCCGCTGTCACTCAGAGGATTCCTGCGGTCTTTCTCATTCAGTCATTGTGATCCAGAAACAAGGTGAGCTCAGAGCTCCTGTCTGACTGGGATTGAGATCACACCAGAAGCAGCAATCCAGGACATTGGGTGTGAGAGACACAGGAGGTTTATGGTAAAGCTGGGATGAAATGTTTTCAGCGATGGGGAAGGTGTTTGATCTGAATGGTTGTTGTTGATGTTCCAGTCCTCACACACTGCGTGACAAAAGCTGCATTGTTCCCCCACACAAACCACTCCCTCCCTGTTTGAACAATCTCCGGATGAGACTGAAACAAATTAACTTCCAGTAGCCCCTCATGGGTCAAACTCCATTCTCTCAAAACAATCCAGTTCAGACCAGACTGAATCTAACTAGAGCCTTGCTCATTTTAAACTCAAACAAAGATCTTGAGACATTTCGGTCACTGAGAATCACAGCCTTGATCCTGGGGCTGGGAAGGTGAGGGACACGTTGTCTTTTTGTCCCGGGATCGCCCTGTCAGAGGCTCATGGTACTGGCTGGGAAACATTCGGTTCCTGACATTGCTGGACCCTCGGGGAATGGTCTGTGACACGTTGACATACATTAGCTGCCACATTAGGGACTCACTGCCCTGAGGGCTTAGTCAGTGCTCTGTGCACAGCTCTGTGACTGTTGATTACGGAAGGTTGGGAGTTCAAATCCCAGTGTAGAAATTCCAGTAGATAATCAGTGAAGAAGGTTCAAGGTAGACATTGCCTGCTCTCTGCAAAGAGACAAGATTACCTTGATGAAAAACCATTTCCTTTCACAGACAGATCTATATTTAATCCCTGGGTAAAGTTGAGAAACAAGCTTTCCAATATATTAATCTCCAATCCAATCATTGTGATGGTGCAGGATTTGAGTTTAAAATCTCTGAATATTTGACAGCAATGGGACAATTTTGCTGAACATCTTTTTCCAGACGTCTCCTGTCTCTAAATGATCTTGTTCAGTTCGATTGTAATGTTAGATTCACACTAGTTTTAGATTCCATCGACATGAGAGAAATACATTCAGAAACACAGCACAATTGCAGAGTAAAAGAGCAAGGAAAGGAACAGGAACCAATGTGGAAATCTCTCTGCGGATTATCAACAC
>NW_025970339.1:9712-12401 GCF_021869965.1 Rhincodon typus | reverse complement strand
TTCACTGAGCAGGATGAAGGATGGACTGGAAGTAACAATGAAGATGAGAAAGGGGAAGGTCAAGGCTCGAGGGAAATGAAGTAATATCCAGCATCCATTATTTACATTGGATGGGGTCAGATACCTGTGCCCATCCTCCGTCTCCGATAGATACAAAGGCTGACTCTTTGGATTTGGTTGCAGTCCATCTGCGACAAGATTAAAAACTGTGAGCTGGGCAATGGGAAAGTGACTCAGCTGCTCCTCCCTTGATAGTGATTCAGCCTCGAATGTGTGAGGTTCAAATTATAACTTGCTCTTGTGTTGAACTAATGGATGGAAGGAATAACCTGTACAAAGTAAATAGTGGTGAATGAGCTTGAAATTAACATTTAGGTCGAACTTTTTGAACACAGGGAGCCCTGTGGCTGTTTGCATATATTAGGAAATAGGGAGTTACTTATGGTTCTCCTCCAATTAAAATTAGCATAGAGTTTGGAAAAGTTGGGAGAGGATGAGTGCATTCAATAAATTCATGGTGAAGTCACCAAGTCCTAACGGGGCATTGGACAGTGAGAGAAAAAATTGGTGATGGTTTAAGCTGAGGGTCACCATGCACAGGCAAGAAGAGAGATTGAGAAGAAGAGCCCTTCATGGTAATCTCAGCTGTTCGCATCACTCAGTTTTGCAAAGCAGCTCTCCAGCCAACAGACTGAATTGACCCCCATCATCAAAGTTCAAGGATGTTTCTGGGAACTTCGAACAGCACAGGCTCAGAGCTCTGGACAGGTCAGAAAATCACCGGAAGCACTGAGATACTAAATAAAGAGAGAGGGGACTGTGACGATGAGGTGACCACTGTATGTTTAACCATTTAGAAATGGATGTTCATCTGAAGGAATAGAAGGTGTGGATAGAAAGGCGATACCTGCCTTTTGAAAGGGGTTGATCAAATAACCAGAAATAAGGGGCAAGTTGACAATTCTGAGCGCTGAATTGCAAAGCATGATTGGTGCAGTTTGGAGCAGGACCAGGTTGGGGCTGAGAGAGTCAGTGGTGAGAATAAATACTTGGGGAAGGAAATGTGGGACAATTATTTCAATTTTTTTTCTCCAAAGAGTTGCAGTTGCTAAAATCTCAGTGTAAATACTGCAGCTGCTCTACATCATAGCATTCAGACGCTATGAAAGCTTCATGTCAGGAGATTGCTGTTTGAATTGAATGTAGTATTTAAAGAAAGGGTTTGTATTTATGTTCTTCTGTTCATTTCTCGAAATGTCCCAAAGAGCCTTGCAGCATTTGTGAAGTCCAGTCACAGCTGTATAACAGGAAATGCAGCTGCCATTTTGTGCACAGCATGATCCCAAAGAGTAATGCCTGGACAGTCTGATACTGGAGATATTAATTGAGAGATAAATATCAGCCAGGAAATCACAGGAATATTAAAATAGTTATCGCGCAGAACGAGGTCGTTAAATCCATCGAGTCAGTGCCAGCTCACTGCCTGAGCAACTCACCTTGTTACAGACTCCCACCTTTTCCCCATAGACCTGCAAATATTTTCTTTTCGGGTAATGAACAAATTCTCTTTCAACTCTGACATTCTGTTACAGTCCAGAATCTGGCTATTTGCCTACAATTTCATTTCATCATCTTCACTTCCTCCAATTTTCAACTGAATTAGTTTTATCGCCCATTCGCAAACAACTGAACACATTGGTCTTTGCTTGTTTGTTTACACTTTTTCATTTCTTCCTTGCAAAGTTTGTTGTTTCAAATTATTGAATTAAGGAATGACACAATGAAACCCAACAGAATAAGATGCAAATTCAAAACAATTTGATTCTTTTCAGGCAAGTTCTAATTCGGATGTAGTAAGCAGACCTGAGTGTGTCTGTGAAAAGCTGAGAATACTTTCAAGCAGCACTGGAGTTTAATGTGAGGTGGGAGGGTACCATAACAATGACCATAGCTCTGAATTACTTACAAGTAGTGAACTTTAAGACCAATTTGTGCTTTTTTAATACAAAAGGGTATTAATCCAAAAGATGGCTGAGAATGAACAGTTAACATCTTTCCAGGACAAGTCCTGTGTAGGTTAAAACGAGTCCTGAGAGGAACAATGGAAATTTCACACCTGAAGAATATTGAGTCAACTTCAGATAGCAACATATCAAAGGGGAGGGATACCTTTCGCAAAACTGAAATGTGATCTCCATGATAACAAGGTGTAGAGCTGGATGAACACAGCAGGCCAAGCAGCATCAGAGGAGCAGGAAGGCTGATGTTTCGGGCCTAGACCCTTTTTCTGAAGAAGGGTCTCGACCTGAAACGTCAGCTTTCCTGCTCCTCTGATGTGCTTAGCCTGCTGTGTTCATCCAGCTCTACACCTTGTTATCTCAGATTCTCCAGCATCTGCGGTTCCTGCTACCTGTGATCTCCATGAGTTGTGTCCAAGACTGCAGACATGATATGTGGAAGGACAGGTAGTCCTGGGTGAAAGATCAGATCGTTTTTGATAACCTTTGCAGAGATACACAAGAATGGATGTTAAAAACCAAATGCCACCATTGGTCTCTGTGCGCTACTGGGCTGGATTGTGTTTTGAGATGCACCGTGCCAGTGTGCTGTGAAAGGACACAGCTGAGACTTTCCATTGAATACTGCTGCAAGTGTCAGTAAATAGACACAAACGGTGGGATCTTACCAG
>NW_025970339.1:0-9702 GCF_021869965.1 Rhincodon typus | reverse complement strand
TCAAACAGGAGGATGGACTTAAACTGTAAATTGCACAAAGATGCACATGTGGGAACGTAGAATGGTGGAGAACATTATTGAGGACTGTCCCCTCGATAGACTAAGTGGGGACTAATTGCCTTAAACTCAGCACATGACAGGTGATCACTTGGCTCTAGAGGGTTGCATTCACTGAGTAAACAAATAAATTGTGGCTTGTTCATAAGAGTGAAATCAATGCAGATACGCCAGTGGAAGGAATTGATAGCTTAAAGAAAGGGATGGTGAGAAGAGTATGATGGGGAGAAGCTACCATCAATTCAAATAGAAACAGGAAGGTTTCTATCATGGACAGAGGATACTTGGGCCCTCATATCTGCAAGGCCAAAGAAACGAGCCTCCTATTGTTATCCCACTTTACAGCATTTGGTCCATTTCCATGCAGGTTAAAGCTTGAGGTCCATATCCAGATGCCTCAGAAATTATTTGAGGATTGTTGACTCTGTTCCCCCTTCAGACAGTGTCTTCCAAACTCCTACACTCTTGACGAAAACACTTTTCCACAACTCCCCTCAAATCTTTGTCCCAATCACTTTAAGTTTGTACCCTCTTATCACTGACTTCTGCTAAATCGGCCCTTACCATCAACTGTACCCGAGCCCCTCCATTTTGAACATCTCAATCAAACCTCCTCTTCATATTTGTCTTCAAAGGAGAACAAGTTTAGAAAGTCCAATCTTTTCTCATTGCTGCAATTTTTCAATTGTGGTAAGATCCTTTCAGTTGTGGTAAGATCTGTGCCCTTTCTAGTAAAATTACATCCTTTCTATAATGTGGTCAGAACTGTGCACATTATTGGGGCTGTGGCCGAACTGATAAAGAACATTTTTCCACATACTTTCTTAATCATCTTGTTGACCTGCCCTGCTCCATTCAGGAATCTGTGGTCATTCACTCCAAGATCTCTCAACATCTCTGCACCTCTCAATATTCTTCCATTTATTGTTTGTTCTTTTGCCTTGTTTGACCTCACCCCATACATTGTGTCACACTTGTCCAGGTTAAATTCCATTTGTAACTTTTGTGACCAGCCGACCAGTCCATTCCATTAATACTTCTCTCTCTACATTTATCACATCCGACATTTCATAATCCTCCTCATCTACAATGTCTGCATCACTTGCTTGTTTGTTAAGACAAAGACAATATATGAAGAACCAGATCAATATCTGTCACCCTTGTGTATGGGTTACTTTCCTCATCTTTTATAGACCTTACTCTTTCCTCCATTATCCATTTAGTATATTAATAAAACATCTCTCCATTCACCTTGATTTCACTTGCCAATATTCTCTCATGCGCTCACTTTGCTTTCCAAATGTCCTTTTTGATTTCTCCTTTCCACCTTCTACACATCCCAATTTTGTACAGTATGAGTTCTCAATGTCAGACATCATTATTTATTTCAGTCAGATATTGATTAGGCATGATGGGACACACCTTTGTAGCAGGTGGAACTTGAACACCGATCATTCCAGCACTGAGGAAGGGACACAGCCACTGTGCCACAAGACCTCTTGGTATCAGACAGAAGCTGTCATTTTGACCTTACTTACTCCTTTGTAAGCTCTGTAACATCTCGGGGGCCAGGGCTCTAGATTTGGCCATCGTCTCCTATTTTCTTTGTGGTAACAAGTTCACTCTAAATCCCCTGAATGTCCCACTTCAATGAAGTGTAGTGAACTGATACTGATTTGCCTTCAAGAACCTGTTTCCAGCACACTTTTTACAAAATCATTGCTCAGTTTATTCAAATTGGCTGCTCCTCTCCCATTAACACCAACGCTGATTGATGGTTAACAACTCCGCCCACCACAGGAAAGGAATATCTGCTCCACCTGCTTTCCATGTGGTCTCAGCCATATTTGCTTCTGTTGTGCAATTGACGTATGAGCTTGCATGGATAAAGTTCCAATATCACGTTCTTGTGAGTGACTTGCAGGCTGCTTCTGTGAGAGAATATTTTACCCCCATCCTTCATGTTCCCTGTTGTATTGCTGCCCATGGGTCCCCTATGACCTTAGAATATCACACTTATTTCTTTGAGCCCCACCTTCATGTTACAGCTAACGTGCCCACTTCAGTCCCATGGGCAATGAATTTGCAAATTCTAATGTCCTTGATGGTCTTGCATGATGCAGAGCAAGTATGGGGCGAAAGGGCCGACTCCTGTCCTGTGTTCTTCTCTGAAACTGGGGTGGTGGAGGGGTGGAATCTCTCAATTGCCCTTTTTATTGTAAATTTTTTTTTAAGGATGCAAAATAAGTTAGGATGAACCCATGGTATCACTGTTTGTGATATGTTGAAGAAAACTGGTTCAACTAAATAGCAGTTGCACACACTAAGTTGTAGAAGTTTACAGCACAGGAAGGCTGTGGGAGCCAGTCCCCCTCTGAATACATGCTTCTTCTGTTGAACTTCCCCCTGGACCATCATCATTTCCCCCAGTGACCCTATGCAATGAAACCTACCCCGAAGCATGAGTTGCTTGCTTTCCCCAGGTCGCCATGAGCTGTCCCCGAGAAGCCCCCAATTGTTATTGAGCAAAACCTGAGAACTGACCGTGGCTTACCCCTTAGGTCTGACTTGGAGTGAAAGCTGTGACTGAGCTTAGCACAGCCCCAACCGATGTCTCCATTACACCCTGACTGATCTCCCTGTAACCTCTGGACTGGCTGCCCTTGACCTTTGGGATTGGTAGTGGTCCATTCTGTAGACTGCAAGGAAATGGACCTCCGGACTCTGGTGTGACCAAGCGCTTGACTCACCATTTTGCACATCCTGGATTGGATTTGGACTAGTCCCTTCACTGTCTGTAGATGAAGGGTCAAGGAGGATGATGGACATGGAGCATGAAGGGATATTATGTTGAAGGCAGAGTTGGGGGATGGATGGGACAAGCAATCAGCAAGATGCAGTCTTCAGGTTAACATGTCGGAAATTTATGCTGTCTCGTTTCCTCAGTGAAGGAGAGTAGAATTGGAAGTGTCATATAAATGAGCTGAGTTGGAGTATTAATAAGATGCAAATACTTGAAAATAAGTTCGTCACCACTCAATAGCAAGATCTTGAACGATTTAAGGCTAAAGCGAAAAATCACACAATGAGCCATTTATGCTGGAATCCTGATTCCTCTCCATTTTGTCCATCATTCTCGCCCTTGGTCAGGTCATACCAAGAAGAAATAAGTTCTGTCATATGTTTAATCTGAAAAGCAGCGCAGATCAGAAAACCTTTAGAAATCAGGAAAAAAATGATGAAACATCTTCGAGGGAGAAAGTAGGGGTATTGCAAGTCAATTAGTAAGAAATATGAAAACATAATAAAAGCTTCTACAAATGAAAACATAGCAGCTAAAGTGAGCATGAGAGGGTGAAGACTGAGAATTAAGGTTGGGAATGAAGAAAATAGTCAAAAGGCATTTAGAAGATCACAACGTAATCAGGCAGAGTCAAATCATGACTTTGTTAGTGGGAAATCTTTGACAAGGTTGTAAGATTTCTTTGATCATGTAACAAGCAGGTGGATAAAGGGGAACGAGGAGGTGTAGTATATTTGGATTTCCCAAAAGCCTTCAGTAAATTGCCCCAGAAAAGTCTACTGCACATATTAAATGCTCAAGGTGATAAGGTAATACATTAGCATGCATACACAATTGGCTAACAGAGAACAGAGAGTTTGGGATAAACAGATCATTTCAGTTTGGCACACTGTAACTAGTGAACTGCTGCAGTGATTAATGTCGGGCCCTCAAATATTTGTGGTCTGTATTCATTACTTTGATAAAGGGATCGACTGTCTTATCGCAAAATTTGCTGACACTGCAAAGGCAGATCAGGGAACAAGTTGAGGCAGATCCAAGGTGTCTGCAAATGGATATTGATGAATCAATGTACAAAGTAAAAGCAACTGGAGATGAATGTGGGAAAATGTCACTTGAGTAGGAACGGTACCAACTGGGAGAGACTGCAGAACACTTCAGCACAGAGAGATCAGGGTTTCCTAAAACATTTATTACAAAATATGAGCATGAAGGTATTGGGAGTCATCAAGAAGGGAAATGGGATGTTTACCTTAATTTGAAAGTTGAAGAAGTGTAAAAACATGGGTGTCTTGCTGGAGACTATTGATGAGCGTTGATGAGACAACACCGAGAATTACATAGAGTTTTGATCTCCTTACTTAAGGACTGATAGAATAGCATTGGATTCAATTCAAAGAATGTTCACCAGCCTGATTCCTGGGATGAAGAGATCCTATTATCAGGAAACCTTGAACAGATTGGCCACATACCCATTGGAATTTAGAAGAATGAGAGGGATGTTACTGAAATTGATGCGGTTCTGAGGGGGACTAAGAGGATTGTTTTCCCCTGGGGGACAATCCACAACAAGGGGGAACACTAATGAAAGGGGTGTCCCACTTAAGATGGAGGTGAAGGAGAACTTGCCCTCTCAGATAGTCCTTAGCCTTTGGAATTTGCCTGCCCGGACAGCAGTAGAGGCCGGGTCATTGACTATATTCAAGGCTGAGTTCGATTGCTTTTGGATCAAAAAAACGATGTCAAAGGCTACAGGTAGGAAAGTGGAGTTAAGGCCACAAACGGGTCAGCCATGATTGTGTTGAATGATGGAGAGGGATCAATGGGCCAATTGGCTGACCTCTCCTCATTAGTGGTTCCTTAAGCTGGTTTAGCACCAGCTTGGTCATCATCACTTTCAAGAGTTTTTTTAAAACATTCAAATATATCAATATGAAAACAGCTATTTTACTTTATTATTGGCAATTGAAGCATTGAACACAGTAGTACCTTGGATATTGTCCAAGCAAATTCTCACCAAGCATGCGATAATCAGGAATAATTTGTATATTTTTGTGTTACATCAGGAATTCAGATTATTTCACACAGTCTAAATATCCAGCAAATCTCACACTTAATTCCAAAGTATATGTCTTCTGATGATTAAAATATGAAAATAAAACATAATTTCTCCAATAAACTTTAAACAATCTTGCTAATGATTTCATAAGTTATGACAATTCTTCTTGGATATCCTTTTTTCAAGACAAAATTATTTTTACTACATAGAAAAGCTTCTCACGGATATTTGACATATTATAGTGTATACCATCAAAACCTGTTGAAATAAAACTCTGAAATTACTAAAACTCACTAAAACTAGTTTACAGACTGCTGGTAAAACACACTATACTAGTTGACTCACTGCAAAGAGCTAAGCAAACACTTAAATCTTGACCTTATAACAATTGTAATAATTCAAATGTATTGAAGAGACAGTGGCTGCATTAACCCTTATAGTCGCAGTTACAGGCCAGTGTAGTGTACTCTCGGGGAATCGGCAGATTTCTACAAGTCAAACAATGAAGCTGCAGGAATGTTAATGCACCAAGATCAGCACCCAACAATCTCCAATAAAAACAGAAATGCTGGAAACACTAGCATATCACAGCATACTTGAATGGTGAAACATCGTCAATTCCATCCTGTATGGCACATGACAGAACGCCAAAAGTCTTTTGAATATGAAATTTCTCCCATTTCCATCTTGGTCTTGTATGTGGTCTGCTGCTGACATCAATCTTGCTAATTCAGTTGTTTCCCTATTCAGATATTGGTATACTATATCCAAGTAAGCACAGCAAAACAAAATCTTCACATTCAACTTAAATAAAGATAGAGAACAAGAAGGATAGAGCACCGCAACTTTACATTCCTGCCTTCCAGCCATGTGCTTTATTACTCGCTTTGTAAAACACCTCAGCAAGGTTTGACAGAAAGGGATAGCTTTGTTTTTCAGTGGTTTGCACCATGAATGACATGTTTTCCATTATCCTGATCTCATTATGGAGAGCCATGAGGCCTGTCAGCTATCAATTTCAGAATCACACCAGTTTTGCTTTTTGGGTTTCAACAATACTGTTTGACCTGTAGAGACATTCATCCTGAAAGCAGAACACTGAGACAGTGAACAGGAAGAAGTCTGCCTTCCTGGATCAATATTGAGAACTACTTCTCACCATTTTTCCAACAATGTGGGTGCAGTGCATCATTAAGATGGAGGAATGATTCAGTTTCTCCTCTTTCTTCACCCACACTCCAGGCTGAGCAGTGATTAAAGCGAGATTAGAATCCATTGACAGTGATAAACAATTTAACAAAGGAAGACTGGCTTCAGAGGCAAACATGTAACAGGAAGAAGATATTCTATAGGTTTGCTCAGTGCATTCATGATGCAGTAATACACACATATCACATCTCGTTGCAAGGTTATGTTCGTGTCTCTTTATGAGCAGAAACTTTGGAAATTCTTTAGCTGTTTATAAAGTATTCCGGCCACAGAAAGTAATGGGACTGGAGAGGGGAAAGCCAGGATCATTCTATTCAAATTACTTAGAACCAGGAAACTCCTGCAGGTTTTCCTGAAGGCCATATCATCCTGCTGTTGAAGAAAGAAAATATAAATTTTCAAAGGAAGCAAACAACTGTGAGCATATTTCAGAGCCTACCACCTTCATTAACTTGACATTTCCATGAGCTTGAAATACTGACAAACCTTTATTCATAATGGCATTAAGCTACAAATTTCTGCCAATAAAGACAACAATTGGGTGGGAACAAATTGGGTTAACCTGCAAGAGAGAGGAATTTAGAATGATTGTTTATCCAGAGTTAAGTTTAATCTGAAATCCTGTCAGTGAGGGAAGAGGATAACACCTTCGGGCCATATCCTGTACACTGTGGCAGGTTTGTAACCATGTCAGAGGCTCGCTGGCAATTCTCACAAGTGCAGCGCTCTTCATGTTAACAGACCCTCCCTTTTGTCAAGGCAGGAGTAGATTCAGGAATGGGTCTTACAGATACCCAAGTACAAAAGTATAAATCCACTCAGTGCGGGCTCTCGTTTCACTTTGGAAGATTTTTATTTTTCAGCTTGCCCTCCTGGCCTTGAGTTTTTCACTTTGACTGAACCACATATCATTTGATTATTGCTTGGCTCAGAGGTGGAGTTTGTTGGGGGGGGAATGGCTTAAGGGGCCCTCTTGTGGCACAGTGGTAGTGTCACTACCCCAGGAGCGAGAGGCCCAGGTTGAAGTCACACCTGCAGAGGTGTGTAATACCAGGTTGATATCTCTAAATGTGTTGGTTAGAATGAAAAAAGCCGCTTGCTTCTGTTATTAAAATGCTCCATCTCCCGTGGTTTGTGATGCTGGAAACAACCTGAAACATTGACAGGCAGAATTCCCACCTGTTTGCAGTTCCAGCAACGGAGTGGAAATTCAGCAACATCAGATTCTTACCAGTTATCCATTCTCCGCGGATAAATACAGATCGGGAAACTAGTGGGATCTTCCTCAGCTCTGTTTCAGGAGAGACCCGTGGGACTTTTTACATCCATCTGAGAGGGAGGATAGGCCCTTGACTTAATGCTTCATCTGAAAGACAGTACCTCTGCCACTACAGCACTTTATCAGCTCCTCACTAAGGTGCCAGCCTCGACCAGGTGCTCAAGTTTCCAGAATGAAACTTGAAACTACAACCTTTTATTGTGGCCACAATTTCAAACTAAAAAAGCTTTAACATTGGCAACATTTCATTTGTCACATCATCGCGAAAATTCAAAATAGGTAGTAATAGTGGGCAAGGATGAACAGATTCAAGTCTGTTCCAGGAGGGGAGTAAAATTCAGCACCAGCTCCTGAGAAAATCTAAGACTCGGAAGAAAAATGCATGACATTAGCTTTCAAGAGTAAATGAACAATTTGGGAAATAAACCTAAAGATTAATGTTTCAGATTTTTTCAGTGTTTAGGTGTCAAAATCCTAATGGATTTTCTCCTCTACTTGCTGTGAATCCATAGCATTTAATTACTTGCATCCAGCCTGCAGTTTGCTATCGGTTAACAGCAAAGGATGTGAAGAATTATAGGCTGGTGTTGCAAGGTTTGCACGACGGATAATCATATTGGAACGTTCACAATGAAATTCTTAAGTTGTTGGCAAATCGAGACAGCAAGAGTTGGTTCAATATTTTCCTTTCTCCTTCTCATCCATGGTTTGTTAAGAGTTGTTTATTGCTTCGGGTTTGGTATTTCTTATGCTGCTTATTCTGTGAAAAAATTTAAATAGTCAAAGCATGCACTAAAAGAAAGTTAAAACGTGGTAAGTAGTCAATTAATCCAAACAGTTTGTATGAGCATATGTACATGTAGCCGACAAATGATTGGTCGTTCAGCAGAATTGTTATTTCTTTCAATGTGGAAATGTAAACCAGAATGGATTTGCAGCAGAGGAAAGTAACGGCTTGAGAGCAGATTTTCTTACCTGATTGGCTTGTAGCAGTAAACTGTAATCACAACGAAAATGATAAATGTGCCAACAATAATCATTGGAATAGACCGAGTCGATGAAGCATTAGGTGAGGCAACGTCATTGTGATGATCCTTTGAGAAAGAAAGTTCTAAATATTATCATATGAAAGCACCATTAGGGATCTAGCCACAGGACCAGCACATTTAAAGGTTGGTCATAAAAGTCCTGAAAGCTGTTAGAAATGTTCAAAAGGCATTTGCACCAATTCATACCTTAATTCAAGGCTGAAAGAGGAGAGGATGGAGAAACAACAGGCAAAAGGAAAATGAAAGGAAACATCAAATATGGACAAGACTAAAAGAAGCCCAGTGTCCTGTACAACATGCCTCACTGGTACAGAGGCCAGTTTCCAATACTGGCTGTACCAGCCTTCAACTGCATCATGGGTACAGGTGCCCATGTAAGTCCCCTCTGCATTTAGCTCACAGAAGACAGTTTCCCATGGCTGTGAGCAGGTGGAGATGTATGTGGATTGTCATCTTGCAGATTCTGTCAAACCAGTTTCTTTGACAGTTGGTTACCCTGACATGTTTTCTTTTCACACAGGGTCTGAGGCAATTCAGCTTCAAACGACTATTTTGAATGTTGCTTAAAATTCCAGCTCCCACCCAGCCCCCTTCCAATGTGCAGAAGAACCCAACATTGAAACACTCAGAGAAAGTGTCACAATCAAAATGGAACAACTGGACAATCCACAGACAAAATAGCAGAGTCTTAAAAACAGAATTTTTGAAGTCATTTTTCAGTAATTTCCTGTGATCTATTCTGTTAAAACCACAACAAATGCTGCCTAAGTTAAATACATTTCCTACACTGGAGAAAGAGACAGTCAAACCAAAATGCACTTGTAGCAATTGAAAACCAAACAGTGAAACACAGATTTCTGCAAAGGTGACAAACAACTCCAACAATCAGGTTTGCTGTATAATGGATTGCAAATGTCCACGTTTATCTGCATCAATGATCGTGACATGCTGCATTGTACGAAAAGTGATAGCGTACAGGGGCTGGTTACGTGCGAGAAAAATGATCACTGGGTGTCCAGATTTTGCTTTGGGATATTCTCTTGCCTGCTGCATCAGCAGACATTTTAACAAAAGGTTATTTTAGCAGAAACACAATATATTTATGGAAATGAGGGCCCTACCCTTTGAAAGACTTTACGACTTCCATTTCAGTTTTACCAGTATTGAATTTGTTCGTAGCAAATCACATCCAGAACCTGGGAATGATATCAGCATGACTTAAAGGGATCCCCAAGTTAGTTCAATC
>NW_025970338.1:0-12402 GCF_021869965.1 Rhincodon typus | reverse complement strand
TGGACAGGTCAAGGAGGCGGGGATGAAGCTAGTAAAGGTGAGTGTAGGTAGGAAGTGGGAGTGGGGGTTGGTCAGTGAGGTGAGAGGACCTCATAGGTGGGAGAGAAGACGGACAGGTCAAGGAGGTGGGGATGAGGGGGGGTGCTGGTCTTGGGATGAGGCCGGGGTGGGGAGATTTTGAAGCTAGTAATGTCCACATTGAGACCATTGGGTTGGAGGCTTCCAACACCTCAGACTGGCAATCGGACAGGGACAGACTTCCCTCAAACAATTCAGCTCAATATATCCCTGTTTTAAAAATGACATTGAATTTACAGAATATTCAACATAATGGTCCATGCCAGTGTTTCATTCCACCCCTTTTCATTCAACTTCATCAAGTTGTTCTTTTCAGAAACAGAAATTGCTGGAAGAAGCTCAGCAGATCTGGTTACATCTGTGGAGAGACATTCAGAGTTAATGTTTCAGGTCCAATGACCCTTCTTCAGAACTCAGTTCTAGACTAGATCCGAAATGTTAACTCTGCTTCCTCCACATAGATTCTGTCAGATCTGCTGAGTTTCTCCAGCACTTTGTGTTTCTTTTTCCTGACTTCCAGTGTCCACAGTTCTTTTTTTTTGTCAAGTTGTCCTTTTATCTCTTTCTCCCTTGCGTTCTTATCCAGCTTCCCTTTGCTGGTGTCAATGCTGTACAATTCACCTCAACAACTCCCTATAGGTGTAGATTCTTCCGTCCCCCAAGTTATTGGGTAAAATTTTCAGCTGAATACCCTAATGATGTTTTGAGGTCTTCCCTAGCTTGATCATTGCCCACATTTGGAAGCAGCTTCTCTACATCTTTTTCCTTAATTTAACCTTTTTCCCCAACCAACCTGTTTAGTGATATTATTACCCACCCTCCGGAGCAGATGGGACTTGATCTTGTGCCTCCCAACCAGGGGTACGGACACTATCACTGCAGCGCAAGAGGGCCCTTCTTTGCATCTACTCTGACAGACTCCTTCACAATTTTGAAGAAAGCTATCAGATCATCCGCTTAGCCTTTTCTATCCTGCAAAAGTCAGTCAGCCATTTAGTCCAGAGAACTGGAATAATGATCCAGAAAGCGTGCATTGGAAATTATATGAACCTAAGGAATAAGAGCAAATCCATTTGGAGGTGAAATGAGAAGGAATTTCTTCACTCAGAAAGTGGTGAAATCTTTGGAATTCCCTACCCCAGGCTGCAATGGAGGTTCAGTTGTTAAGCAAGTTCAGGAGGTTAGTTTGGTTGCAAGAGCAATTGATGCATTAGCACTTTCACTCTGTGTGCACTGCCTTATTGCATAGAAATGATTGCAAATAAAACATGGCCAGAGTTTGCAAACCCACGCTTCATGTATTTGCCTCTTCAATGTCCAACATTCATGGATCCCTCAGTTCTATACATCAAACTGACACTGTCCACCCTGGCCATCAGCCCAGCTACCTTTCAGTTATATTTCACATCGAGAGAATGGCAAGTAATGGTGGATACCATCAGGACTAGCCCCCATCTGGTCACCTGGTACACCCCTCACACACTCCAGAACCTTCATGTTGCCTTTTGTTCTACCCCAATAGTTCATTTCCATTCACCCCAACCTCGTCCTTGTGGAGACCCACCTCATTGAACTTCACCTCCAACTCCACACCCTGCCCCCAAATCCTAATTTTAATGATACTACTTTGCTCCTTTATGCTGAGGCTATGGAAGTGGTGACTGACATTAAATACCTGTCATTTTCCCATGCCCTCTAATGCTCTTTGAGATATGCCCCTAACACCTTGATTTCACCCACCCCATCACTGTCCATGTCCCCACCTCCACTAATGCCCTGCTTTGCCCCTCAGCCTTCACTTCCCCAGCCCTTTTCAGCAGTGATCCCCTCACTGTCCCTACATGCCTCCCTTACAATTGAACAATCAACAGATTGTATTCTCCCCAGACTCTTCACTGCCTTTCTCAAGCAGCTCCTAGACATGACCAGCCAGACCCCTGACTGCTGTCTTGGCAGCTCCCTGGATTGATGAGACGCAGTTCCCCTAACTATTGGAGCTGGACGTATAGCACTGTACTGCCCACTCACCAGACCACTGTTGGACAGGTTCCCTGATGGTGAGCAACCCAAACTGATAACCAACCATGGCCAAGCCCCTGGACTAAGTGCAGAGAATGCCCCTGACTGGCAGGTACCAAGATCCCCTGATGGACAGCGACTGGACTGAGGACTAGACCCCATGCAGTTTCTGAAATGGCTATTTGGTTGAATAAAGGTGCAATATGTTTGCCATGCAGGCAGTTGACACATGCTGTAGGTGTTGGACTGATATCTCAGTGTACCGTAACATGATGTCCCCCTACCATATCCTGGACAGATTACTACTGACAAGTAGCCTGTCTGTAAGGCCGTGGAAAGGAGCACATCAATACGGCAGGACTCACAACTTTGGGCTCTGGATGAAGCACCAAGGTTCAAACAGGCAAGGCAAGGCGATGCCTGTTCGCTATGAGCAAACAGGTAGGCAGTGAATGCAAGAAAGCAAGTGAACAGCTGTGAGATGCAGCCAGGTGCAATCCGGGAGCTGGGTGCCTGTCTGTGCTGCACAGTCTTCCTGCTGCAAGCCTCTCGACGCTATTTGCTGGTGCACCCTGCAATGGAAGTTTAAGTGCCCTGCCAGTGGATCAGAGAAGACGCCATGTTGATCGTTAGAGATTAGCAGGTGTCAGATGCCAGTGTCTGTGATGAAGAGTGGACGTGGCTGGGGCAACATGGAGGCTCCTCACAGTCAGTGGCAAGCTAAAGTCACCAGGTAGCCTGCTCTGATCTCCATGTCATGCTTGGTCAGCACATTTAGTAAGATGTGAAGTTGAATGTTAACGAGGCAAGATAGTGGGAACTGCCAATGCTGGAGAATCTGAGATAACAAGGTGTGGAACTGGATGAACACAGCAGGCCAAGCAGCATCAGAGGAGCAGGAAGGCTGACGTTTCGGGCCTAGACCCTTCTTCAGAAACGTCAGCTTTCCTGCTCCTCTGATGCTGCTTGGCCTGCTGTGATCATCCAGCTCTACACCTTGTTATCTCTGTTAATGAGGCGAGTTGGGCTTTTCACAATTGGCGCTCATCCTCTTTAATTGGCAACTCACCACTGTCGAGTGAGAAACTCACTTTGAGAAAGCATCAAAGATGGATTGAGATGCTCCCAATGTTGAGACAGAGCTTGGTGGGCATTTCATCCAATTCTGCCACAAATCCCAACATAGCCCACGTCTAAGATTCTGATTATTGTTTGGAATCTATTTCCTGTTAATGAAAAATTGCAAGACGTTAGTCAGCTTCCTGCTCTCATTACAGTCCTGTGCTGGTTGCAGCTTTGAGTAGTGGGGCAGAAGCAATTAAATGTGCTTCAGGCATTCAAACTGTCTGAGGCTGTAAATGATTAGTGACATTCAGGCAAACACTGGTGACGCCACAAGTGCACATGAGATTGAGTGAACGGCCATATAAATCCCAGGTGGAGTCCTGAATACGTCAGGATTCTGGAAAGCTGCAACAATCTGGGAGTTCCATTTGATTGGACACCACGCCAGCTCACTCATTTTGAGGATGTATATTTAAACTGTGCAGGAAGTGGCTGTGAAGAGAATAAGAGGGGCCTAGTAAAGGGGAGAGAGATTCCAAGGGAGCAGCTGCAACACAAACAAGAACCTAACGAAAGACTTCAGGAGAGAAGAACAGTTTGGAGATGTGCAAAGGATTTGCCACTTTTCAAGCCTCATGTTTGGAAGGGTAACTTTTCTTTACTGCACCTTCTCACCCAGTCTCTCTGTATCTTTTCTATTGAAGGAAACCAAAACTGTTCTCTGTTGCTATGTTCTTGAAAGATGTATCAGCCCAGCAAACCATGTCTTGGCTTCAGAGCTGTGTGCTGCTGTGTGTTCTTCTAGAGTCATAGTCACAATCTCTTAGAGTCATACAGCACGGAAACAGACCCTTCAGTCCAAACAGTCCATGCTAAACGTAATCCCAAACTAAATTAGTCTCTCCTGCCTGCTGCTGGCCTACATCCCTCCAAACCTTTCCTATTCATGTACTTATCCAAATATCTTTTAAATGTTGTAACTGTGCCTGCATCTACCACTTCTTCAGGAAGTTCATTCCACACCCGAACCACCCTCTGTGTATAAAATTTGCCTCTCATGTCTTTTTTTAAATCTCTCCTCTCACCTTAAAAATATGACCCCTAGTCTTGAAATTCCTTTGGGGATAGAGCAGCTGGCCATGATGGGCTGAATAGCCACCTTTCTTCTGTAAATCTTCCTGGTTTCTATGGAGATGGCAGATAAATACTTGTTGTCAGGTCTTGGATATTATGAAAAAGACTAAAGCTTTTTGTCTTGCACTCATCAGGACAGATGCAAGAATGCCAAATTTTAAAGGATTGCAACAGCTGCAGTAAAAAGGGGTGCTGACTGGGTTGGCAAACTGGCTTGGATTGGCTGAGGTGTTTCCATGGAGAAAGCTGTGATGAAATATAAGATTCCCAAGATGCCAAGTGTTTCAAAAACGGTGCAAGGCTTGAACTATCCTGTTGCCTTCTCCGTGGCAATGTCTTGAATCAATCAGAGTTAACTTGCCAACCAGTCATCGCCTCTTTCCCCATGCTATAAATTGTTATGGTTGAAATTTTGCATTCTTGCATGTGTCCTGATGAGGACAAGGTGATAAACTCGACAATATATCATTTCAGCAATATTTAAGTTCTGTACAACCAAGGGACATATTGTAACTATTTTAGAAACTTTCTATAAATTGTCAACTTCAATTGCTTTGCCTTCGTCCTACACCCGAGCTAATATCAGTTCTGCATACCCAATACCACCTGGGCTAAGATCAAATGAACCAGACCTGGAATTGGATTCAACTGAATAACTCCTCATCTGTCTCCTAGATAAAGGATGATAAAATAATAATAATGTAAAACCTCTGTTGTTGGGGCAGAGGGAGTTGAACTTGTCCCTGGCTCAGACTAACAATAATTCTCTTAATATTCCAGGGCGAAAGAAGTTGGCACTCGACTGGGCTTCCTGCTGGTGAAATCAGAATTCACCATATCCAGGAGTGAGAGACAAGCCAGAATCCTGGGGTGAGTCCAGTAACTAGATAGTGTCAAGCGGAATTGTGTGATGAATATAGAGATGAGTGAAATAGTGTCAGCTGGAGCCATGTTGTTCAATAAATCTCCTTGTTAGACCCCAAGAGACTGATTTGCTACACATCAGCAATTCAACCAATTCCCAGTGGACTGTAATCATGGCCTCTAATAACTATAACAACACCCCTAATAACTGTAGCTGCAGCTCCTGATAACTGTAGCTACAGTACTAAATAACTGTGGCTATAGTGTTAAGTAATAGTGGCCACAGTAATAAATAGCTATAGCCACAGCACCAAATAACTGGTAGCCAAGTACTAAATAATTATAACCACAGTCCCAAATAACTGTAAATGCACCCCTCCAGCTACAGCCTCAAATAACAACACAGCCCTAAATAATTACAGTCATACCCTTAATTAGCAGTAACTATCGCCTGAAATAACTATAGCCACAGACTAGAATAACTGAAACCACAGCTGCAAGTAACTGTAGCCACAACCACAAACACTGCAACCACGCCACAAAAACTGTAACCAGTGCCCTGAACAATAACCCCATCCTATAGCAGCTTAAGCACCTACAAACTTTTAGTCAGCTGTTCACACTATCACTTCCTTTCTCAGTGTCTGAACACCTTTGGATAATCCCTGGTATTGAGGGATTGGTTTATGAGCAAGAGCTAAACAGGTTGGGACTCTCCTCATTGAAATTTAAAAGAATGAGAGGTGATCTTATTGAAACATATAGCATTCTGAAAGGGCTTGACAGGGTAAATGCTAACAGGATGTTTCCCTTCATGGGAGAGTCTAGGATGAGACAGCAGAGTCTCAAAATAAAGGGGCATCAATTTAAGACTGAGATGAAGAGGAATTTCTTCTCTCAGAGGGTTATAAACCTTTGGAACTAATTGTAACTGAGAGCTGTGGGGACAGAGTCCTTCTATATATTTAAGGCTATGATTCTTGATCAGTAGGGGAATCAAAGGGCAGGAAAGTGGATGTGAGGAATGTTGGATCAACCATGATCATATTGAATGGCAGAGCAGGCTCATGGCGCTGAATGGCCTCCTCCTTTTCCTATTTCTCAAGGTTTTATGGGTCCTCTGTCTACATTAATGCAAGGTAAGATTGTTGAGATTGGTGTAAACATGACTAAAATAATCCCATTTGATTCTTTGCTATAGATCCCATGCAGACAAAGCTCTTAAATGGGGAGAATCGCTGGACGAACTGCTGAATCACAAACGTAAGTATGAAAAGAGGAAAGGCTCACTTTTATTCATTACTGGTCTGATCCCTCAGATACATACCCCACTCCCCTCAATAATGTGAATTCTAATGCATCATAATTACCGTTCTGTATGAGGCAAACACCAACAGCCATTTGACACACAACAAGATCCAAAAGCAGATAACACAGTGTGGAGCTGGAGGAAAACAGCAGGCCAGGCATCATCAGAGGAGCAGGAAAGCTGACGTTTCGGGTCGGGACCCTGCTTCAGAAATGGGAGAGGGGAAGGGGGCTCTGAAATAAATAGAGAGGGGGAGCAGTGGTAGCAGGTAGATAGTGGAGCGGATAGGTGAGAGACAAAATGGACAGGTCAAGGAGGCGGGGATGAAGCTAGTAAAGGTGAGTGTAGCTAGGTGGTGGTGGGGATTGGTCAGTGAGGTGGGAGGAGCGGATAGGTGGGAGACCACTACTTACCTACACTCACCTTTACTTGCTTCATCCCCACCCCCTTGACCTGTCTGTCTTCTCTCCCACCTATCCGCTACACTATCTACCTTATCAAGGAATATAGGGATAGTGCTGCTATCGGAAAGATGTTGTGAAACTTGAAAGGGTTCAGTAAAGATTTACAAGGCTGTTACTAGGGTTGGAGGGTTTGAAGTATAGGGAGAGGCTGAATAGGCTGGGACTATTTTCTCCAGAGGCTGAGGGGTGACTTTATAGGAGTTAATAAAATCATGAAGGGCATGGATAGGATGAATAGGCAAGGTCTTTTCCCGGGGTGTTTGAGTCCAAAACTAAAGGGCATACAGAGGACAGTGCGTGTATGGAATGAGCTGTCAGAGGAAGTGGTGAAAGCTGGTACAAGTGCAACATTTAAAAGGCACCCGCTTGGGAGGAATGGTTAAGAGGGATATTGGCCAAACCTATCAGGTCAGCCTGGACGAGTTGGAACAAAGGGTCTGTTTCAATGCTGTACAGCTCTATTAATCTATGACTCTATATCCATCCAAGCATTTCTTACTCATGCACTTATCCAAATGTATTTTAAATGTTGTATCCACCACTTCTTCTGGAAGTTCATTCCACACACAAACCATTCTCTGTGTAAAAAAAAAAAATTGGCAGTCATGTTTTTATTAAATCTTTCTCCTCTCACCTTAAAAATGCCCCCTAATCTTGAAATACCCCACCCTAGGGAAAAGACACCTGCCATTCACCTTCTCTATACCCCTCATGATTTTATAAACCTCCATAAGGTTATCCTTCAACTTCCTTGACTGCAGTGAAAAAAGTTCCAGCCTATTCAGCGTCTCTCCATAACACAAACCCTCTTTTACCAGCAATATCTTGGTAATTCTCTTCTGAAGCCCCACATTACTGTGGGTCTGGAGTCACATGTAAGCCAGACCAGGGAAGAAGGGCAGATTTCCTTCCTTGAAGGCCATTAATGAACCAGATGTGGGGATTGTACAACTATGAGTGTTAGTATTCATTACTAAAGCTAGCTATCAATTTCAGACTTATTAATGGAATTTAATAAGTGTAATTTATTAATGGAAACTGGCTGTTGTGGTAGAATTTGAACCCAGGTCCCAAGAATATTAGCCAGAGACTTCTAGAAGACTGCTATCATCTCCCCTGGCACCTTGTGTGCTCGTATTGCAATGGGATTTATCAATGATTTATCAATATGTGCAAGAGAGGGAATGGATAGTTCCTTCATATGGAAGAAAAGTCAAATTGTCTCTCTGTCTGTTTCCAAGTGGCGTGGCTGCATTCCACGCCTTCCTTCGCTCCGAGTTCAGCGAGGAAAACATGGACTTCTGGCTCGCCTGTGAGGACTACAAGAACACAAAGACCAACTCCAAACTCATGCTCAAAGCCCAGAAGATTTATGACGAGTTTGTCAAGATTCAGGCCCCAAAGGAGGCAGGTTTGCCTTTCTTCTGTTTTGAGCATTGCCTAGTGCATGTATTTTCTTTCATCATCAGTCCACCGTTGATGGAATCAGGGGTCCAGGGGAACAGGGCTGAGGGTTATCAGAGTGGTCAGTGGGCATTGAAGGTGATAGGGAGCTGTGGGAGAGGGGAGAGTCAAGGGTTTTGGAGGAAGCTAGATGGGGTGGGCAATGGGAGGTCAGAGAAACTGGGGAGCTCAATTAGACCTGTACCTCAACTAAGGGTCTCATCCTCCAGCTGAAATCCTTCTATGTTTCACAGTTCCCTATATCTCTTCCTGCCCTATTGGAAGCACCGTCTTTCAGATGAGACATTATACTGAGGCTTGTCCACACTCTCAGACCTAAAAAATCCTGTGGCATTATGTGAAAGAAGAGCAGGACAGTTCTCCCAGGTAAATCAGCTAATGTATCCTTCAAGCAACATCATTAAACAGATTATCTGGCTATTTAAGTCATGTCATTTGCCGTACACTAATTTCAGGCCCATCTTGACATGAGCTAGTGTGTATCAGTAGCCCATGATATGATATTTTAATTTAAAGTTGTAGGTTCCCTTGGAATTTTTTTGGTTTAGTTGCAAGACTCCTTGTTAAGGATTGTCGCCTAAATAATTTGGCCTAATTTGGTTTCATTGTTTCTATCACTTTGCAAAATAGGAGAATAAGGGGCTCCTGTGGCATTGTGGTAGTGTCCCTATCTCTGGGCTAGGTGGCTGGGTAATATTATCTGTGAACAGGTTGATTAGGAGGCAATATAAAGAGACTGTGGAGAGGGACAGGCAAGGACATCCTATTGGGTCAGCTCCTGGACCCAAAAAACGATAGCTTTGAACAAGTCCAGGCAGTGGGATTGTTACACCTGCTGACTGCCTACCTCTTTTCTGTGGTTATGTTCACACCTGTGTGGCCTTGAAGAGACACCAACGGATTGACTATTGGTGCTTTCTAGGCAGCTAGGCACCACCAGGGCTAGTAGGCATCAACTCCCCTCAAAATCACATTCCAGTTTGAGCTATTAAGTTTCCTTTCAGATCTTGATCTTAGTTACAAGTTCCCTTTGAGGTTGGGCCTCCTGTTTAGTTTGGAATACCCAATTTGGTATGATTTGGCCTCAATCTCATCCAAAGCAGAAAACCAATCAACACCTTGAGTCCTGCCTGAATGACTGGCACCTTGGACTAGTTGTCACTACACTGCAGTCAGTTCTCATTGGGAAACTGGAAGCCTGTAGGAAAACATTGACATTTAACAAGACTCTTCACAAGCATAATTGCCTTGGGAGAGATGGGGGTAGGGGGGTAGGGGGCGCGGTTGGGGGGGGGCTTGGTGGCGGTGGGCTTGGGTGGTGGTAGTGGTGGTGGAGGACAGTATTCCAGAGCCTTGAAATTGCCATTTTCTATCTCAGCAGGGAACAGAATCTTAGGCCTTGGGCCTTGGAAAAGCCATGGGACTCTTTCCTACCTGTGAAATAGTAGAAACCACATGGAATCTGTGGGCCCCACAGCCCCCATGGCACTACCTCAGCAAAACAGTCAACTGCTTCAAGGGGAAGGTTGTGCAAGGAGGGAGGTGGTGAGCAAGATGCTGATAGTTTCCTTTACTCATTTATTTTCAGCTGAACCTGGACTCGCTCAGTAGAGAGCTCGTCCTCAAGAACTTAACCAACCCGGACATCTCCTGCTTCGACCCAGCACAGAAAAGGATTCATGGCCTCATGGAGAAAGATTCCTTCCCTTGTTTCCTGAAGTCCCAGTTCTATCTTGGCCTGTTCAAGCAGTCTTAAGAAGGAGGAAGGCTCACGTCCGAGAGAGGAAGGAGAATCATAGAGAGTTCCAGAGACTGTCTCCTGGATGATCCAGTCTTTGGGCCTGGGATTTTCATTCGTCAGGCTTGGCCCTTAAGCCAGGTGACTGACTGAGAAGAGCCACCTCGTTCAATGGGCAGTGTGGAATTGGGGTTGAGCATTGATAAATGGGAAAGAGGGTTTAAAAATGCTGGTTTTTGCACTAGAAGCAAAGCAAAGATCTGCCTTTACATAGGCTGCAACAATCAGGCTTCTGAGAACAGGACATTAAGTCAGGCCACAGAGCATGAGCATTTAAAAGTCATATCCATCAAATATACTCCAAGCTCCACAGTCTCCATTAATGCCTTAGGGTCCATGACCCCAAAGTCTCATGCTGCAACCTTACCAGGGGTCATGACTGACAGTTTGGATTCATCTGAATGAGTTTCCTTATTCTAAATGGGTCAATAAAGGTCACCACTTTCTTCTCTCTCACTCAGTCTTCAACCTTTGCTCAGAGCATATATGATACTGGACTAAAGAAAAACTATTTTTAATATAACGTAGACACCAGGAACTTCAGTTAAAGCATTAAAGTTCTTTCTGCTGGCTTTCCCCATCGTTGCTTTGTCCATTTGATTGTATTTAAACTGGTAGTTTTGGCTCAGTAACCAGTTTATGATCCCAAGCCCCCTCCAGAGATTTGAGCCTAAATGCAGTGCTGAGGGATTGCGGCCTTATTGAAGGTGCTCTGTTGCAGAAAATATGTTAAGCCCTTCAGACCTTCAGATGTAGGAGCAGATGGAGACCATTCAGCCCATCAAGTCTGCTCCCCATTCAATGAGCTCACGGCTGATCTGATAATCTTCAACTCTACTTTCCTGCCTTTTGCCCATAACCGACAATTGCCTATCAGATTTTAAAATCTGTTAAACCTTCTCCACATGCGTGAATAATAGGGGAGTTCTCCCTGGAGTCTTGGATCAACATACGAACCTCAAGCAAGGTCATTAAAACTAACTCTGTTATTTGTGGGAGCTTACTGTGTACGATTTGACTGCCCTTATTTCTTACATTAACAATGGCAACAGTTCAAAAGCTGTGAAAAGCTTTACAGCATTTTACAAATGTGAAAAAGGTCTCTGTCATTGCAGGTTCCTTTCTTGTCGACACATTCTAATTGTAGCGAAGAAGATACGTATAAAGAGCTTGGTAACTTATTGAAACATTATTGCAAGGATAAATACCTGTAAATTGCCAACCAGACTCCGTCTGAGAACAGATACCTATGTAGAAGTTCTCTTTCCCATTTTTAGGATATGGGCTTTGCTGCGAGGATTTGTTGACCGTTCCTAATTGACATTGAACTGAGGGGCTTGCTAAGGCCAGTAAGAGGGCAATTAAGAGTGAACAGTAATGTCGGTCTGGAGTCACATGTAGGCCAGACCAGGTAAGGAGGGCAGATTTCCTCCCTAAAGGGCATTAGTTAACCAGATGAGTTTATAAACAACATGAAAGGACGATGATTTTCACCTCAATGTAACTGGAACTAGCTTTATATTCCAGAGTTACTAATTAAATTTAAACTCCACTGAAGCAAAGGTGGCTTTGGAATCCATGTCCCCAGAGCATTAGCCTGCCATATTGGACTACTAGCCCTGTGACATTATCAGTGTGAGACAATGATAGGATACAAAGCTGTGCTCACAATTTCCCTGAGTGAGTTTGAATGTGTCGCCCTGCAATCCAGCCATATCTCAGTTAAACTGCTTGGAATATGGTTTAAGTACAGCCCTGCTGACTCTCCACTACATTTTGGGAATGGACTGGCCATTTCCTTCTCTTCATCGTGGCTCATCAAACAAATAAAAAGACAGAAAGATTTTTCATTTTTCCTGTTTACAGTCACCAGATGTTTCCAAGTGCCTTGCAGCCAGTGTTTTTGAAGTATAATCAATGTTGTTGTTGTGTCACCATAGTCTTTAGGAACCACAGCGACCAATTGACTCACAGCAACCTCCCACAAAAGTAAGAGACAAAAAGGTGTAGAGCTGGATGAACACAGCAGGCCAAGCAGCATCAGAGGAGCAGGAAAGCTAACGTTTCGGGTCTGGACCCTTCTTCAGAAAAAAGTTTTCTGTGTTCATCCAGCTCTACACCTTGTTACCCTATATAAAATTTGGTCAGAGTCTTTACAAACATGCCAAATTTCCTTAACCTCCTGAGGAAGTAGAGGTGTTGTTGTG
>NW_025970337.1:11634-12403 GCF_021869965.1 Rhincodon typus | reverse complement strand
CCAGTGTGCGTGTGACACACTGACATCGGGCCCAGTGTGCAGGTGATATACTGACGCTGGGCCCAGTGTGCGGGTGATATGCAGACATCAGACCCAGTGTGCGGGTGATATGCAGACATCGGACCCAGTGTGCGGCTGATATACTGACACCAGGCCCAGTGTGTGGGTGATAGCGGGTGATATACTGACATCGGGCCCAGTGTGCGGGTGATATGCTGACACCGGGCCCAGTGTGCGGGTGATATGCTGACACCGGGCCCAGTGTGTGGGTGATATACTGACATTGGGCCCAGTGTGTGGGTGATATGCTGACACCAGGCCCAGTGTGTGGGTGATATGCAGACATCGGACCCAGTGTGCGGGTGATATACAGACACTGGGCCCATTGTGCAGGTGATATACTGACACCGGGCCCAGTGTGCGGGAAATACACAGACATCGGGCCCAGTGTGCGGGTGATATACTGACATCGGGCCCAGTGTGCGGGTGATATGCTGACACCGGGACCAGTGTGCGGGTGATATGCTGACATCGGGCCCAGTGTGCGGGTGATATGCTGACACCGGGCCCAGTGTGCGGGTGATATGCGGACACCGGGCCCAGTGTGCGGGTGATATGCGGACACCGGGCCCAGTGTGCGGGTGATATACGGACATCGGACCCAGGGTGCGGGTGATATAGAGACATCGGACCCAGGGATCGGGTGATATACGGACATCGGACCCAGTGTGCGGGTGATATACGGACATCGGACCCAGTGTGCGGGTGA